>NC_042617.1:227153613-227436123 GCF_901001135.1 Rhinatrema bivittatum | reverse complement strand
CCCCGACAACGGATGAATAAGGGAAGTTTTTCTTCTTTTTTAACTTCATTACTTGAAAAATATTTAAAAAATTCATAAAAATTGAGTGGAGCTACATGGACCAGTTGATTAAAAGTGACCCATATGAAGTGCATGAAATGCAAGTCTGACTTGTGAGCACTGGGTGGTATGATGGTCCTTAAATTTCCAAAGTAAATTTTGATATGCACAGCGTAAAAGTTTTTTCTAATAATTTAAAAACACCACGTATTCCATTTAATTTATTGCCCTCGTGGGGTTATTCATTAAGAGATTTTTTGGAATTTAGACTTCAATTACCCCAATATAGACTGGGTAAATGTATCATCGGGTCACGCTACAGAGATAACGTTCTGGAACCGACGAGAGAGGGAGCAATTTTAGATCTAATTCTCAGTGGAGCACAGAACTTGGTGAGAGAGGTAACGGTGGTGGGGCCGCTTGGCAATAGTGATCATAATATGATCAAATTTGATTTAATGACTGGAAAAGGAACAGTGTGCAAATCCAAGGCTCTCGTGCTAAACTTTCAAAAGGGAAACTTTGATAAAATGAGAAAAATTGTTAGAAAAAAACTGAAAGGAGCAGCTACAAAAGTAAAAAATGTCCAAGAGGCGTGGTCATTGTTAAAAAATACCATTCTAGAAGCACAGTCCAGATGTATTCCACACATTAAGAAAGGTGGAAAGAAGGCAAAACGATTACCGGCACGGTTAAAAGGGGAGGTGAAAGAAGCTATTTTAGCCAAAAGATCTTCATTCAAAAATTGGAAGAAGGATCCAACAGAAGAAAATAGGATAAAGTATAAACATTGGCAAGTTAAATGTAAGACATTGATAAGACAGGCTAAGAGAGAATTTGAAAAGAAGTTGGCTGTAGAGGCAAAAACTCACAGTAAAAACTTTTTTAAATATATCCGAAGCAGAAAGCCTGTGAGGGAGTCAGTTGGACCGTTAGATGATCGAGGGGTTAAAGGGGCACTTAGAGAAGATAAGGCCATCGCGGAAAGATTAAATGATTTCTTTGCTTCGGTGTTTACTGAAGAGGATGTTGGGGAGGTACCCGTAATGGAGAAGGTTTTCATGGGTAATGATTCAGATGGACTGAATCAAATCACGGTGAACCTAGAAGATGTGGTAGGCCTGATTGACAAACTGAAGAGTAGTAAATCACCTGGACCGGATGGTATACATCCCAGAGTTCTGAAGGAACTAAAAAATGAAATTTCAGACCTATTAGTAAAAATTTGTAACTTATCATTAAAATCATCCATTGTACCTGAAGACTGGAGGATAGCAAATGTAACCCCAATATTTAAAAAGGGCTCCAGGGGCGATCCGGGAAACTACAGACCGGTTAGCCTGACTTCAGTGCCAGGAAAAATAGTGGAAAGTGTTCTAAACATCAAAATCACAGAACATATAGAAAGACATGGTTTAATGGAACAAAGTCAGCATGGCTTTACCCAGGGCAAGTCTTGCCTCACAAATCTGCTTCACTTTTTTGAAGGAGTTAATAAACATGTGGATAAAGGTGAACTGGTAGATATAGTATACTTGGATTTTCAGAAGGTGTTTGACAAAGTTCCTCATGAGAGGCTTCTAGGAAAAGTAAAAAGTCATGGGATAGGTGGCGATGTCCTTTCGTGGATTGCAAACTGGCTAAAAGACAGGAAACAGAGAGTAGGATTAAATGGGCAATTTTCTCAGTGGAAGAGAGTGGACAGTGGAGTGCCTCAGGGATCTGTATTGAGACCCTTACTGTTCAATATATTTATAAATGATCTGGAAAGAAATACGATGAGCGAGATAATCAAATTTGCAGATGACACAAAATTGTTCAGAGTAGTTAAATCACAAGCAGATTGTGATAAATTGCAGGAAGACCTTGTGAGACTGGAAAATTGGGCATCCAAATGGCAGATGAAATTTAATGTGGATAAGTGCAAGGTGATGCATGTAGGGAAAAATAACCCATGCTATAATTACACAATGTTAGGTTCCATATTAGGTGCTACAACCCAAGAAAGATCTAGGTGTCATAGTGGATAACACATTGAAATCGTCGGTGCAGTGTGCTGCGGCAGTCAAAAAAGCAAACAGAATGTTGGGAATTATTACAAAAGGAATGGTGAATAAACGGAAAATGTCATAATGCCTCTGTATCACTCCATGGTGAGACCGCACCTTGAATACTGTGTACAATTTTGGTCGCCGCATCTCAAAAAAGATATAATTGCGATGGAGAAGGTACAGAGAAGGGCTACCAAAATGATAAGGGAAATGGAACAACTCCCCTATGAGGAAAGACTAAAGAGGTTAGGACTTTTCAGCTTGGAGAAGAGACGACTGAGGGGGGATATGATAGAGGTGTTTAAAATCATGAGAGGTCTAGAACGGGTAGATGTGAATCGGTTATTTACTCTTTCGGATAGTAGAAGGACTAGGGGGCACTCCATGAAGTTAGCATGGGGCACATTTAAAACTAATCACACAATTAAACTCTGGAATTTGTTGCCAGAGAATGTGGGTTAGTATAGCTGTGTTTAAGAAAGGATTGGATAAGTTCTTGGAGGAGAAGTCCATTACCTGCTATTAAGTTCACTTAGAGAATAGCCACTGCCATTAGCAATGGTTACATGGAATAGACTTAGTTTTTGGGTACTTGCCAGGTTCTTATGGCCTGGATTGGCCACTGTTGGAAACAGGATGCTGGGCTTGATGGACCCTTGGTCTGACCCAGTATGGCATTTTCTTATGTTCTTATGTAACATAGGTGGCATAGTCTGAAAAATTGACCAACTGGTATATTATCCTGTAACACTATTGGATGATGGCTCATGTATGATAAAAGAATATTTTTATCTGTCTCCTTCCAATAGATAGATGTAGTAAGAAAACCATCTTGAAAAGAAAGCAAAAGAGACATGTCTTACATGTATATGATAAACCATCTGCAAACTGGAATCCCGAGTGTTTAAACTATCAAAAAAACAAATAAAACCTAACATCAATTCCTAGCCAAATCAAAAAGACAGCATCAATATATCTCAGCCATATAGAAATAAATGACCAAAATGACAAACAGTATAGCCAAGATGATTTAAAGTAAGACACAAATAGACAGGTGATATCGGAGGCCATAGGGACCCCTATCCTTGTCCACTTTATCTGCTGGAAAAAAATGATCCTCAAACTTAAAATAGTTCTTTGTAAGTGCAAAGCGAGTTAAATCAAACAAATAATTAGTTGGGATGCAGTTATCTAAAGGACATTGGTCTAATACTGACTGAACAACCACAAGAGCTGCCTCTTATGGTTTTATTCGAATATAGAGATTTGTCACGAAGTGCAAGTTCTTGGGCTGTGGTGTGGTTGACGCTACTCAGTCTTTAGGCACAGCTGGGTCCACGTCAACAGCAGGCGGACACACTACTGGCTGGGACGAGACGGGGCTTCACATATACCAGCCTCTTCCTCTACAGGTTGAGCCTTGGGGTTCTGAGGCCAGCAGGGCTTAGGCGACATCCACAGCCGGAGGACCTATCCAAGGAACTGGGCGGGCAGCGGTCAAGTACAGCTGCGATCCAAGCAGGGGGTCAAAGCAGAGTCTGTATCCAAGCATGGATCGAGGCAGGCAGCTATCACAGCAGAGTCAGTACCCAAGTACAGGTCAAAGCAAGGAGAATGGGTCATGTAATGTAGTGAGAGGACGTGTTCTCCTCTGCCCCGGGTCCCTGCTCCCAGATGAGTGTCCTTTTTCCACAGTTATTTCAAATTTTGCTGATTGCAACATGCAATAGCAGCACCTGAACACATCTGGAATAGACTAGCTGCCGGTGGAAAGCATTTTGTCCCAGTATGACTGCCAAACCACCGAGAAAAGAGAGAGACAGTTTCCAAGGTGGGGATGACTAAAATGGTGGACACACCAAGCTGTGCTGGATCTGGTGTGATAAGAGCTGGCGGTTGCAGTGGCTCTGGCCAATAAATTTGACAAAGTATATGCTAAGTTTGATTACCTTTCAGCGATGTTATCTGACTCGATTAAGTGGCTCCAGGCGGCAGAAGAAAGGATTTTGGGCCTAGATGATCGTACCATGGTCTTAGAAACTGAAATCACTGCTTTAAAAACTGCCAATGGTAAATATGAAGAAAAACTGCAAGACCTAGAAAATAGGTCTAGACAGGAAACTTAAGGTTTGTGGGCCTTCCATAAGAGATATCAGAGGGTAATATGGCCCATATGCAATCCTTAACACGGAGTGATCGCCATCACCCCCTATCAGTTGGGGAGAGGATCGCTGACCAAAAATAAACCATCACCCATTACTGCTAAATTCCTGAACTCAATGTACAAAATTGGAGAACTTATTTATTTATTTAAACATTTTTATATACCAACAGTCGTTGGGAACATCACATCGGTTTACAAATAACAAAGTAGCAACAGGCTTTACAATAAACACTGATCTGGAAATAGTGATTAAGAGCTATCAAGGCAAAAATGGGAACCATGGAAGGGGGGCAGAAATTATTCAAACAATAAACGATAACCTGAAACATTTACAATCATAGAAGTCAATATACTTCTATAAATTTATATATAATATATAAAATAATATATTATATAATACTAGCTGTTAAGCCCGTAACAACGGGCTACATTAAAAATTTCCCACTCCCTCCCCCTCATCTCCCCCCACCTCACTCTCTCCCTCCTCCCTCCCTCCCACCTCCCCCCACCTCACTCTCTCCTCCCTCTCACCTCCCCCATCTCACTCCCTCTCACCTCCCCCCACCTCACTCACTCTCCTCCCCCCACCTCACTCACTCTCTCCTCCCCCCACCTCCCTCTCTCACCTCCCCCCACCTCCCTCTCTCACCTCCCCTCACCTCACTCACTCTCTCCTCCACCTCCCTCCTCACTCTCACCTCCCCCCACCTCACTCACTCTCTCCTCCCCCCACCTCCCTCTCTCACCTCCCCTCACCTCACTCACTCTCTCCTCCCTCCCTCTCACCTCCCCCCACCTCACTCACTCTCTCTCTCCTCCCTCCCTCTCTCTCTCCTCCCTCCCTCTCACCTCCCCCCACCTCACTCTCTCCCAGCTCATCCACAACCGGCAGACAGGATTGGGGAGGGCTTCCCACAATGTCAAAGATAGCCTGAGAGGTTCCGTGACCGTGATCGGAGCCTCCAGATCCTGAGATGACTGCTGCCACTGGGACCACAAGACCCACCAAGGGTTCCTCATGAGGAGGCAGACTAAGGGAGTCATGTGGATGAAGGCCACCACGTGGCCCAGCAGACGGAGCAGGAGACGGGCTGGCACCCTCTTGCTGTTGCGGATAAGGGTGGCCAGCGAGGGAAATCGCCTGGTCCTTGGGCAGGAAAGCTTTTGCTTGTGCTGTATCTAACCTGGCGCCTATGAAGTCTAGCTGCAGGGACGGACAGAGGTACGAAAATGTGCATTCCCAACCACGAAGCGGAGGTACTTCCTGTGGTCGGGGACAATCGCAATGTGTGTGTATGCCTCCTTCAGGTTGAAGGAGCAAAGCCAGTCTCCTCTTCGGAGGAGGGGGATCAGCGTGTCTAGAGAGACCATCTTGAATTTTTCTCTTATGAGAAATCTGTTCAGCACCCTGAGGTTGAGAATGGGGCACAAGCCACCATTCCTTTTCGGGATGAGGAAATACATCGAGTAGAACCCTTGGCCCTGTTGTTCACGAGGAACCGGTTCCACTGCGCCCGCTGCGAGGAGGGCGGAGTTCTGTTTGAACAACAACCATATGGGCGGATGAACCCCACGATGGACATAGGGGAGAGGCCTCTGGAAACCGGCTGAAGTGCAGACAGTACCCCTGGTGGATGATGGAGAGGACTCAGCTGTCCGACGTGATACTTCCCAGCGCTGGGTGAAGCTGAGGAGCCTGTCACCGACCGGGGGAGTTGGGTGCCAGGGGAACTGTGAACTCACTTAAGTTCCTTTGCCACCAGTCAAAAGCCCATGGCCGGGCAAACCCTAGAACTAGTCTGGGGTGTGCGAGTCTGAGACTGCTGGTAGAAGGGGTTACGAGAACCTTGCCTGGAGGATTTCTTGGCTGAGGATGGCCCTTCTGAGGCCTAGCAGACAGCTGCTGGAAGTAATCATGATGGTCCTTCAGCTGTGCCATCGCATCCCAGACCTTGTTGCCCGAAGAAATTTTCACCTGTACAGGGGAGACTGGCAAGCCTATCCTGGACCTCCGGCCGGAGATCCGAGGCCCAGAGCCAAACCATCTGTCTGGCATTGATTACATGTCGGCTAAGCGGACATGCAGTTTCAAAAACATTGTAGGTGGAATGCACCTCGTGTTTCCCTGCTTCCAGGCCCAGCGAGGCAATGGCGGCAAGCGTTTCCTGCTGTTGCTGGGGAAGGCCATCTGCAAAGTCCTGGACTCACTTCCAGAGATTGCAGTTATATTGAATAATGTAATGTTGGTAGGCTGCAATTCAGGCAACCAGCATGGCGCCTTGGAATATTGTTCTCCCTATGGTGTTGAGTTCCCTATGCTCGCGTCTCGGAGGAGCGGAGACATGGGTACGGGAATGCCGGGCCTCTTTTAAAGCAGGCTCCACAACCACTGCCTGATGGGGGAGTTGCTTCCTCTTGAACCCCAGGGCCTGTTGCAGCAGATAGGTGGCATTGGCCTATCTGTTCATTGGGGAAACAGAGATGGGGGTGCTACCACATGCGGATAAGGAGTTCCTTAAAAATATCGTGGATCTGAACTGTCATGATCTCCTTAGGGGCGTCAATGAACTGGAGGACGCCCAGCATCTTGTGACGTGAGTCCTCTTCCATAAAGAGATGGCTTCAGCCATAGCCCTGATGAAATCCGCAAGCCTCAGGTGGTGACTGGCACTGCTCCTCTGGAGGCAAAGGCTCCAAGAGGGGATTGTCAGTTCTCAGCAGACGAATCTGTGGCGTTATCACCCCAAGGGTCACAGGGACCCTCTTCCTCACTTGGGCCAGGGCGCCGAGGGCAAGGGACATGAGGGGCATCGACCCTGGGCTCCGAGGTTGCAGGGGCACCAACGGGTCCCCCCAGCATCGAGGGGGGTCATCGGCCGTGGTAAGCCAGAGGGGTCCGGCAGTGCCTCAAGGAACCATGGGCAAGGGTGCCTGGTCCAGGTGGCCTCATCCTCCTGAAGACCTGAGGATTGGTATCGCTCCGGTGGGGAGCATCAGTGGCCGACAGGGCATCGAGGGCAACTTGGGCACAGGTTGAGTTGGTAGGGCACTGAGAAGGACGTCCAGATGCTCTAGCAGAGGTGCTAACATCGATGGCGGAGACTCGGACACTGGTGTGGGGTCGGCGGTGCCGGCAGCTCAACACTCTGCAGTGCTTTGAGCACTGCTGATTGCACCCTGAGGTCCAACTCCTCCTGGAAGGCCTGGGTAAGGACTGATGGAGAGGGACGAGGCATCGCCGGCTCATCCTCGGGTCCCTGGAGGTGGCACAGCACCCTGCACCGATACTGGTGAGGAATGCCTCGCGCTACTGGGGGTCACCATAGGATGGGGCCTCCAGTGGCCGGTGCTGTTTCAATGGCGGATCGGCAGCCACTGACGCCGCTCCAGAACCGGAACCATGTTGGCACAGTGATTGGTGCTGGTGCTGCTGGGATCGCTTCCAGTGCTCGGCCTGGGTCATCCCCCAGCACAGAGGTCGATGACCCCGAGAAGTCTGGGGGAGGGGAGAGACCACCAAGAATTGATCTCCCTCTCCCCGATCCTTGGAAGGGCTAGCTAGAGGAATCGCGAGAGGCAGCAACTGAGACGGTTCCCTACGATCTTTGGGCGTCAAAGAGACTGACGCAGGTGTGGAGGATTTCAGGGTCCTGAAAAGTTTCTCCATTTTGTCAAGGCGCACCTGACGCCCTTTGGGTGACGTCTGATCGCACAGATGGCACCCACAAACATCGTGCGAGGACCCCAGGCAGAGGATGCAAACCTCATGCAGATTCGTGATGGACATGGTTCGCAGGCACTGGAGGCACTGACGAAAACCGGTCGATGCCATGAAAAAGATCCAGGGTGCGGTAGATGGCTGACGCCGCGGGGTGGGGAATAAGGAATCGACTGCAAGATTGAAGAAAATGGCTGAAAAGGGACCTACCGTACTGGGAGGGCACTGACCGCAAAGGGGGACCCGATGAGGAACTGAAAGGCAACTTGAAAAAAATTGGAACTCCAAGGACTGTGAGGCAACTGAACCGCAGAAGAGACTGAAGGGGGACCTTGTGTGGACACGTGGATAGTAGCAGGCTGGGCATGCTCAGTGTTGCTGTCCAAAGTTTCTAGAAATGTTGACAAATGTTTTCCGTGCCGGGCTCCATCAGATGTCTTCACCCACATGTGAGGGCTACCATCCTGCTTGTCCTAGGAGAACAGTACACAGCAGGAATGCACCCAGAGCCACCAGAAGGAATGGCATCTGGCAAGACGAGGCCTGCAGCTCAGAAATTCGATGTGCTGAACATATAGTCACCAGGAAAACAGTCTTCGGGTCAAAAACCATAAGCATAGGCTACGAACTGGTCGTAATGTAGGGCCCGCCAAAAAATCCAGCACCAAGTTATCAATCCACAATGGAACCGGTAACCTCAAGGGAGGCTAAGATGCTTCACTCCTTTCAAAAAACAGGCCACATCAGGATGAGATGACAAGGAAACACTTTTCACTAGGCCTATGAAACAGGCAAGAGCTGCAACTTGCACCTTCAAGAAATTAAGGGTCAATCTTTTATTCAACCCATCTTGCAAAAAATCCAGAATGAGAGGGATCTTAACTGAACAAGGAAGGACACCCGGCTCCTCAAACCAGGCCTCTGAAACTCTCCAAACCCGCACAGAAGCCAAGGAAATGGAGAACTTGCGAGCGCAGAGTAAGATGGGAATCACAACAGAGGAATAACCTCGCTTTAACAAGTAAGCCCTCTCAAAAGCCAAACCATAAGACAGAACAGAGTTGGATCCTTGTGAAGAACCAGTCCCTGCTGTAATAGATCCATGTGCAGCGGAAGACAAAGGGGGACCTTCACCAGGAGTCTTTGCGAATCTGCATACCATGGATGCCTGGGCCAGTCCGGTGCCAAAAGCAGTACTAGCCCCCTGTGGCCTTCGATCTTGCGAATTATCCTGCCCAGCAAGGACCAGGGAGGAAAGGAATGAAGCAATCTGTCTTTCAGCCAGACCTGTACGGGAGTGTCTATTCCCAGGGACCACAGATCTCTCTCCTGTGACTGTAGAATCAAGGAACCTTCGCATTTTGAGACGTCGACAGCAGGAATAGGAATGGGAGGCCCCAGTGATCAACAATCAGCTGAAACGACTCAGCTGACAACACTCACTCTCCTGGGTCCAGACTCTCCCTGCTGAGAAAGTACATTCTTATGTTTGTTTTTATTTATTTAACTATTTTTCTATACTATTGTTTGGGGTGCCATCACAATGGTTTACAGTTTACACAGTAAAAATATAAATAATCTTATCAATCAAATAATTATAAAATACTAAAATAGAAAATCAATTAAATACTAATATCCAAATAAAACTTAAAAATCATATTTAAATAAAATCACTAAAATTATAAAAGAAAGGAATTCAGTAAAATAACATTATACATCCTAAAAACTTAGTCAAACACCAATTATTTGCTCTTTGAATCTCCTTCCATTTGTTTAAAAGCCTGTGTATATAACCATGTTTATAGCTCCTTTTTAAATTGCTTATGATCCTGCTGCAGTCTCAGTTTAGCTGGCATTACATTCCAGACTTTTGGTCCGGCTAGTGAGATGGCCCTTTCTCTGACCTGTGTAAGATGTGCTGTTTTTATTGATGGAATTGGTAGTAATCTTTTGTTTGCCGATCGTAGTGCCCTCTGTGGAGTATGTAATCATATTGTGGTGTTGAGCCAACTTGCATGTTCATCATATATCAGTTTATGTAATATACTGAGCACTTTGTATTTTATACGGTATTCTAATGGAAGCCAGTGTAGTTCTGCTAATACAGGAGTAATATGGTCTTTTTTTCTGCTTCCTATTAATATTCTTGCCATTGTATTCTGCAATATTCCCCTGACCTCAGACAAGAGCCCGGTCTATTCCCCTGACCTCAGACAAGAGCCCGGTCTATTCCCCTGACCTCAGACAAGAGCCCGGTCTATTGACGTTCAGGAAAAAATTCCCCTGACCTCAGACAAGAGCCCGGTCTATTGACATTCAGGAAAAAACTCAAGACTTGGCTATTCCAACAAGCCTTCCCTTAACCAGGGACCTCCCCAGCTACAGTCACACTCCAAGGCCCCTAGTCAACGCACCCCATTACCGCTATTGTAAATATTGTTGTATTGATATTGTTTAGTTCCGAGTTCACTTTGCCACTGGCTCCTCTTCTTCCCAGCTCGAGTACCCCTAATTTATTGTAACTTTCGCATTCTTCATGTTTATGTTAACGTTATTTCCCCTGTGTTCCATGTAAACCGATATGATGTGATCTGTATCATGAATGTCAGTATAAAAAAGCACTAAATAAATAAATAAATAAAATAAAATAAATATCTTTAAAGGTCTGATAGTGCAATCTAGTAAACCCAATAAAAGTGCATTGCAGTAATCAATACTTGCGAATATTAGTGCTTATAGTATAGTTCTAAAATCTTTATGGCTTAGTAACTTAATATAAATTTTCCATAACCTTCTCTAATCTGTTGTGTTATATGTTGTTTTAAACAAAGTTCATTATCAATTATTACTCCCAGATCACGTACCTTCTTCAGCACAACAAAATAAATGGAATATTGCCCCATACTTTCTTGAGACATGGGCACCAGAACCACAGCCCTCAATCTGAGGAGCCTTTGAAGTGTAAACTCCCCTGCCTGTTTCTTCTGAGGGGAGGGGCAAGAGGACACCATAAGCAGGTCCCAAGGAATACGACAATTCCAGTGCATACCCTTCTCATATCACCTGCAGGTCCAACTGATCTGACCCACCTTCGATAAAAGAGAGAGAGAGTGACATTCCCCTATACCCTGTTCCGGAAGGTGAACCAGCAAACCTTCATTGGGTAGTCTCAGGAATATCAGTCACCCGAGCCCGCTCCTCTCTTGGGCTGTCAGGGACGAAAGGGCTGAAACCTACTAAAAGGTTAAGTCCGCTGAAAGGTCATCCCTCTGTAGGGGCGAAAATGCCTGGCACCCCGGAGACAACCCCTCATACCAAAGGGGTGACGTAATGGCTTCTCATCCTCCAGCAACCGAGGAACTCGGAGACTCGCCTCACTTATTGGCTAGTTTCTCCAACTTGCTCCCAAACAAGAGAGAGTCTTTAAAGGGCATCTTGGGTAGACTGACTTTGAAAGCTGCGTCATCCGACCAATTTTGCAACCAGAGTTGACGTCTGGCCGTTATCACTGAAGCCACTCCTCGGGCCAAGGTCCGGTCCAAATCACAGTAGGTTCCACAACCACTCTGGAATTACCTCCAGACTCATCAGCATCCGGAGAGAAGCAGACAAGATCTCGCCACTAGGGCACAACAGGAGGCAATATGTAAATTCATCGCCATCGCTTCAAAGGCTTGCTTAAGAATAGCCTCAATCCTTCTCTCATGTACATCCTTCAATGCCGCTCCTCCCTCTTCGGGGATAGTTGTCCACTTAGAAACGGCACATACCAGAGCATCAACTTTGGGAAAACGCAAACACTCTCTCACAGCCGGATTCAGGGGGTACAGGCCTTCCAATGTCCAACCCCCTTTAAAATTGCCTCTGGGGCGTCCCATTACAGATCAATCAATCCCTCAATGATATCCATCAGAGGGGGAAAAAAACAAGAGGCTTTACATAAGGAAACCATAATGGGCTTCTTCTTTGACTCCGACATAGCATCTGAACCAGGGACACCCAAGCTTGTCAAGGTCTGGGAAATCAGGGCCGGCAGTTCATCTCTATGAAAGAGCTGCAACATGGTTCAATACGGTTCCAGCCCTGGAGGAATTTACCCATCTTCCAGGGAATCAGGATCAACCTCATCATCAGTGCCTAGGAGGCACAGGAGGGAGAAGCCACCGGCTGACAGTCTGACTTGACAGAAATGGGGAAGTGAAGGACTGCGCCTGAAGAAAGGCTTCTAAGCCTTGAAAAAATTCCACCTAAGAAAAAGCAGCCAGGTCCAGACTAAGCCCAGAACGAACAGGAGCTGGTTCCACAGAACTGCCCTAGTCACTGGAGGAGCCAAGTCAAGGGAGAACCAAGATCTGGCTTCCACCCAGTCAAAGCCATGACCAACCCATCATCCGAATGGGAAGAGCCAGGCTTAGCAAAATCTGAGGAATTCAACTTTCCCTGAGCATCTGAGCAGTGCTGACACAGGTTGGAAGCCAGGTCAGGCTAAGAAACCCTAATATGACAGGCAACACAGATAAGAAGATGCTTAGGCTTCTTTCTTACCGGCGACATCGCACTGGTAAGTGTGCGTCAGAATGGCTGATACTCAAAAAGAAATGCGCCCAAAAAGTAAGCAAGGCAAGGCGCACACACAATCTGTGCACACAACATATACAGAGCCAACGCACTGTGCACACAGAGGGCTTTATAGAGGGCAGTAGCACACATAAAAGAGTGCACGAAAACGGCCGCCACGACCTACCACACAGCGTGCAAGAAAGCAGAGTTGCTTACCTGTAACAGGTGTTCTCACAGGACAGCAGGATGTTAGTCCTCACATATGGGTGACATCATCAGGTTGGAGCCCAATCACGGAACACTTTTGTCAAAGTTTCTAGAACTTTGACTGGCACCTACTGAGCATGCCCAGCATGGCACTAACCCTGCATCCAGCAGGGGTCCCCTTCAGTCTTGTGTATAGCAAGAAGTACGTGTGAAAAATAAAATAACAAATCGCAAGCAAACCCAAATCCTCGGGGTGGCGGGCGGGTTTCGTGAGGACTAACATCCTGCTGTACTGTGAGAACACCTGTTACAGGTAAGCACCTCTGCTTTCTCACAGGACAAGGATGGTAGTCCTCACATATGAAATTAGTACTGTGCACTAATTTCTGTATATAGTTTTAATGTAAATAGTTTTGATGTAAGGGCTCCCCCCTAATTTCAATTATATGTTTCCTAGTTCAGTATATTATCTGTTTTATGTAAGGGCCCCGCCCAATGGTTTTGTGTTCACTGTAAACCGATGCGATGTGCGAACGGTCATCGGTATAAAAGAAACGTTAAATAAATAAATAAATAAATAATAAATAAATAAATATGGGTGAGTAGCGAGTTGAGGATGCCCGAGCAATGCACCCAAAGACGTGCAACAGGCACAACAACAGGGGTGGATTTAGGTAGAAGAGCATCCTGAAAACCCAGAATGGGTCGCTGGTAGGATGTTGGGTAGTTAAGCTGAGAATAAGTTGCGTAGAACAGACTGGCTGAAAATAGAATCTTTCCTGCCAGCCTTATCTAAGCAATAATGGGCTGCGAAGGTATGGAGTGAGCTCCAGGTTGCAGCCTTACAAATATCAATAAGTGATACCGAACGAAAGTGTGCCACTGAGGTTGCTACGGCCCATACAATGTGCTTTCACACTGTGTTGTAGCAGAATGCCTGCTTGTTGATAGCAAAAGGAGATACAGTCCGCTAACCAGGAGGAAAGGGTCTGTTTTCCCACTGGATTTCCCAATTTGATGGTATCGAAAGAAACAAATAATTGCGTGGTCTTCCTGTGGGCTGATGTGCACTCCAGATAAAAGGCTAGGGCATGTTTGCAGTCAAGGGAATGTAGAGCCTTTTCTCCTGGGTTTGAATGGGGCCTTGCAAAGAAAGTAGGTAAGATAATGGATTGATTAAGATGAAAATCCGACACTACCTTTGGTAAAAACTTAGGGTGTGTACAGAGGACCACTCTGTCATGCAGAATTTTAGTGTAAGGCGGTAGGTATCTAATGCCTGTAATTCACTAACTCTGCGAGCGGATGTGAAAGCGAGAAGGAAAATCACTTTCCAAGTAAGATAGTGGAGATTGCAGGAATGAAGAGGCTCAAACGGAGGTTTCATGAGCCATGCTAAGACTATGTTAAGGTACCAAGTAGGGGCCAGAGGATGCAATGGAGGTTTCAGGTGGAGCAAACCTCTCATGAAGCATGTGACTAGGGGTTGTGTCGAAATAGAGACATCTCCTACGCCGTTGTGGAAAGTGGCTACTGCACTGACATGCACTCTTTATAGAGGAAGTTTTCAGGCCTGATTCTGACAGATGCCAGAGATAGTCCAGAAACTTTGCGGTGGAACAAGTGAAGGGGTCTACGGACACGGATGTGCACCAGACCGGTAAACTGAGGATTGGGAACGAGACTTGGCGTGGCCAGTGAGGAGCTATCAGAATCATTAAGCCCTTGTCCCTTCGTAACTTCACAAGAGTCTTTGATATGAGTGGAAATGGAGGGTACACGTAGAGGAGACCGCTGGACCACGAGAGGGAGAAAGCGTCCCTTGGCTTTGAGTGGCGGCTGCGAGTGAGGGAGCAGAAGTTCTCTACTTTGAGGTTGTGGATGGACGCAAAGAGATGTGTGTGTGGATACCCCCAACGCTGGAAGATTGTGTCTGCTATCGTAGGGCTGAGAGACCATTCGTGCGGATGGAAGGTTCGACTCAACTGGTCTGCTAGAATATTGTCCACGCCTGCCAAGTAGGTCGCTCTGAGGTAAATCGAGTGGGAAAGGCCCATGCCCATATCTGTACAGCTTCCTGACACAGAAGGTAGGAGCCCGTTCCCTTGCTTGTTGATGTACCACATCGCTACCTGGTTGTCGGTTTGAATCAGGATGGTCTTTTTTGACAGGCAATCCTGAAAGACTCTGAGGGCATATCTGATCGCTCGAAGTTCTAGGAAATTTATCTGATGTTTGGCTTTCTCTGGAGACCAGGGACCCTGAGTTTGTAGGCAGTTGACATGAGCACCCAACCTAGATTGGAGGCGTCTGTCGTAAGGATAACTTGAGGCTCTGGAACCTGAAAGGGAAGACCTTGAAGGAGGTTGGAGAACTGCATCCACCAGGCCAGCGACAGGCGGAGCTGCTGGTAACGTGGACAATGCTGGACATTGGATGGTAAGCCAGAGTCCACTGAATGACTCATGGCGAGGCGTGTCATTGGATTGACATTTACAGAGGACGCTATGTGACCCAGCAAAATCAGGAAATGACGAGCTGTCGAATAACGCCGATTCTGGATGCATTGTGCGAAGTATATGAGAGTATGAGCTCGATCCTGAGGGAGGAATGCTATTACCTGCCCTGTGTTCAGGTCGGCTCCTATGAAGGATAGGGTTTAAGACGGAACTAGGCTGGACTTGGGGTAGTTGATCAGAAACCCGAGAGACAGCAACGTATGGATAGTTAAGACTAGTGCTAGTGCTTCCCTTTGAGTCGGAGCCCTTATCAGCCAATCGTCGAGATAAGGGTAGACATAGACGTCTTGACATCTTAGGTAGGCCGCGACCACTACGAGGCACTTGGTAAAAAATCGAGGAGCAGATGCTAGGCCGAACGGCAGTACCTGGTACTGAAAGTGCCGGGGGGCCGACCAGGAATCAAAGGAATTTGCGGTGAGACGGAGTGATTGAGATGTGTGTAAACGCGTCCTGCAGATCTAGAGAGCAAAGCCAATCTCCTATTTGTAGAAGAAGCAGTAGAGAACCCAAGGTCACCAACCTGAACTTTTCCCTCTGTAGATATTTGTTTAAGGCACGCAGGTCCAGTATTGGACGAATGCCCCATAACTTTTTTGTGATGAGGAAATATCTGGAATAGAACCCCTGCCCTTGCTGGTTCTATTGCCCAGGATTTCAAGGGGGTTGAAACCTCCTCTTCCAGAAGAGAAGAGCGGTCAGATGATCCCCACGTCGGCCAAGGTAGGGAGTCTGCTGGTATGGACAGGAAGTTGAGGTGGTAGCCTTAAGTCAGTACAGCAAGTACCCACTAATCCGAAGTGATCGTGTGCCATATGTTGGTGAAGTGGCACAACCGACCGCCGATGGGTATGGACGGTAGAGGAGGTTGGCTTATGCTCTCCAGCGAGGAGTCAAAATCCAGCAGCTGGGCCCGGTGGAGGGCTGGCTGAGTCTTCTGAGGCCGGGATTGTCGGGCTTGACCTTTTTGATAAGGTCTGGAGGGGCGACCTCGAGTAGCAGGAGGATAATATCTCTGTGGCTTGAAGGACAGCCGCTTAGAGTCTCTTCGGAATGTCCTCTTAGATGTGGACGGGAAATCAGTAGGCACGGAAGAAAGCTGGTGTAACGTCTCGTGGTGGTCTTTGATCCTGAAGCTTGTCGGGTAAAGATTCAGAGAAATCCTGGATGTTCTTGAACAAGTCTCTGTTATACTGGGTCATGTATAACTGGTAGGAAGCAATGCAAGAAATAAGCATAGATCCATGGAAAACACGACGGCCAAATGCGTGGAGGGACCTCTGTTCTTTTCCTTGAGAAATGGAAGAATGAGGTTTAGAACGTCTTGCTTTTTTCTGGGCTGACTCCACAACCACAGAATGGTGATCCAGCTGTGGTTTTTGGAAGCCAGGGGCTGTCTCTGTACCAGGTAGCTGGCATCCGTTTTCCAATTTACCAGAGGTACAGAGCCTGGATGCTCCCAATTTCTCTTCAGCAAGTCCTGGAGAACTTCATGAACAGGATCTCCTTGGGTGCATCTACAAACTGCGGTACTTCTAGCATTTTATGTCTGGAATCCTCTTCTGTTGATCACCACCTCCCATAGGATCTCCAGAGGGAAGTAATGTTGAGATTACTTACCTGATAATCTCCTTTTCCTTAGTGTATGCAGATGGACTCAAAACAAATGGGTATTGTGTGCTCGTGCTAGCAGTTGGAGACGGATCTGACGTCAGCACGGGTACATATACCCCCACAGGAAGTGTAGCAATTCAATAATCTTCCTAGCAAAAGCTTTATGGATATATGTGTGACTGACCGATCGATTAATCAACAGGATTACCCTGACCAATTGATGGTAGCTGGAGACCGCCAGTGTTCTCAACCGGAAGGCGTCGACACCCGGCAGGGTGGAAGCCCTTTTATAAGCAAAACATGGCTTACCGTAAGTCGGCGAATCCCCATGTATACCGGCAGCCGGGCGGGATGCTGAGTCCATCTGCATACACTAAGGAAAAGGAGATTATCAGGTAAGTAATCTCAACATTTCCTAGCGTGTAGCAGATGGACTCAAAACAAATGGGATGTACAAAAGCTACTCCCGGACTGGGCGGGAGGCTGCCCGAGGACCTTGTAGGATCGCCCTCACAAATGCTGTGTCCTCCCTGACCTGGACGTCCAGACGGGAGAATCTGGAGAAGGTATGGAGGGAGGACCACGTTGCCGCTTTACATATCTCTGCAGGCGACAGCAGCTTAGCTTCTGCCCAAGAGGCCGATTGTGCTCTGGTAGAATGAGCCTTGACCTGTAGAGGCGGTGGTTTTCCCGCCTCTATGTAGGCTGCCTTGATAACTTCTTTAATTTAGCGGGCGATGGTTGGCCGTGAGGCCGCTTCCCCTTGCTTCTTCCCGCTGTGCAGGACGAACAGGTGGTCCCGTCTTTCGTACTGCTTCTGACATTTCCAGGTATCTGGACAGCAGTCTGCCGATGTCGAGATGGCGTAGCATTCGACCTTCCTCTGACTTCTTCAAACCTTCCGTGGTAGGCAAGGATATGGTTTGGTTGAGGTGAAAGTGTGAGACCACTTTGGGTAAAAAGGATGGAACTGTGCGAAGATGGATAGCCTCTGGAGTGATTCTGAGAAATGGATCACAACAGGATAGTGCTTGTAGCTCTGAGATGCGGCGTGCTGAACACACAGCCAGCAAGAACACCATCTTCAAGGTTAGCAAACGGAGGGACAGGCCTCGAAGGGGCCTGAAAGCGGACCCCGCTAGAAATTCCAATACTCGGTTGAGGTTCCACAAGGGCACTGGCCACTTCAGTGGCGGACGAATGTGTTTGACTCCTTTCAGGAAGCGTGAAATGTCTGGGTGTTTGGCAATGGAGTTGCCGTCACTCCTGGGACCGTAGCAAGATAGTGCTGCTACCTAAACCTTGATGGAGCTGAGGGACAGACCCTTCTGAAGTCTGTCTTGTAGGAAGTCCAGAATGATAGGAATCTTCGCGGTATGTGCATTGGTGCTGTGAGAGTCGCACCAGGCTTCAAAAACTCTCCAGATCCTGATATATGGTAGTGATGTGGAGAACTTGCGTGTTCGGAGGAGTGTATCTATTACCGGCTCCGAGTATTCCCTTTTCTTCAGTCTAGCCCTCTCAATGGCCAGACCATAAGAGAGAATTGAGCCGGATCCTCGTGGAGGATGGGATCTTGCCGCAGCTGGTCCCTGTGCGGAGGCAGGCGTAGAGGAGTCCCTGCCAGTAGTCTTCCCATGTCCGCGTACCAGGGTCTTCTTGGCCAATCCGGGGCCACTAGAAGAACTAGGCCTCTGTGTCGCTGAATCCTGTGAACAATGGCGCCCAGCAGGGGCCATGGAGGAAAGGCGTATAGCAGGATCCCCTGAGGCCACGGTTGTACCAGGGCATCGATCCCCTGAGCCCGCGGATCGCGCCTGCGGCTGAAATATCTGGGAACTTGAGTGTTGGACCTGTCCGCTAATAGGTCCATGGCTGGCGTCCCCCATCGATCCACAATTATCTGAAAAACTGTGGGTGAAAGCTGCCACTCCCCCGGGTTTAGGCTTTCTCTGCTGAGGAAGTCTGCCGTCGTGTTGTCCTTCCCGACAAAGTGGACGGCGGAGATGTCCTGAAGATTTGCTTCTGCCCAAATCATCAGGGGAGTTACTTCTAGGGACACTTGTTGGCTTCTGGTTCCGCCCTGTCGATTGATGTATGCCACCGTGGTGGCGTTGTCTGACATCACTCTGACCGCTCTGTCGCGAAGTCTGTGGGCAAATCGCAGGCACGCAAGCCTGACTGCCTGTGCCTCTAGTCGGTTGATGTTCCACCTTGACTCTTCTCTGGTCCACCGCCCTTGGGCGGTGAGTTCCTCGCAGTGTGCTCCCCAACCGTTCAGGCTGGCATCTGTGGTGCGCAGAATCCAGGTTGGGGAGGACATTCTTGACCCCCGGCTTATGTGGCCGGGCCATAACCACCACCGTAGTTGATTCCGCACTCTGGCCGGCAGAGGTAGGTGTATGGTGTAGTTCTGCGATCGTGGGCTCCATCGAGATAGAAGGGCGCGCTGCAATGGTCTCATATGAGCCCGCGCCCAAGGCACCACTTCCAGAGTGGATGCCATGAGGCCGAGGACCTGTAGGTAATCCCGAGCTGTGGGCCTGATGGCGCTCAGCAGGATCTGCAGATGATTCCAAAGTTTCGACTGTCTCTTGGAGGTCAGGCTGTTGGTTGCCCGGTGACTCTCCTCCGGTGACTTTGCCCTGATCAGCCAATCGTCCAGGTAGGGATGGACGAGAATCCCTTCCTTCCTGAGTGCTGCCGCCACTACTACTATGACCTTGGTAAAGATCCGCAGCGCAGTGGCTAACCCGAAGGGTAAAGCTCGGAACTGGAAGTGCTGATTCAGGACTTTGAAGCGTAGATAGCGCTGGTGATCCCGATGGATGGGGAAATGCAGGTATGCCTCCGACAGATCTAGGGAGGTGAGAAACTCCCCTGGCTGTACTGAATTCTTGACCGACCGTAGAGTTTCCATGCGAAAGCTGGGGACCCGTAGGTTTCGGTTGACTGACTTGAGGTCCAGGACGGGCCTGAAAGTGCCCTCCTTCTTGGGCACTATGAAATAAATTTATTTATTTATTTAACAACTTTTAATATACCGACGTTCGAATGGCACATCACGCCGGTTTACAAGTAACTCAAATAAATGGAATAATGCCCAGGATTTACCTCTTCCGCAGGTACTGGGATTATGGCTGTTAGGGCCAGGAGCCTCTGTAAGTTCACTTCTAGTGCCGCTGCCTTGAGCGGCGAACAAGGAGATTCCATAAACTTGTTCGGCGGAAGCCGAAAGAAATCCAGGTAATATCCTTCCCGGATGATGGCGAGGACCCACTGGTCCGAAGTAATCTCGACCCACCTGCGGTAGAAGAGGGTTAGCCTGCCCCCTATGGCTACTACCGCCGGATGGGTCGGCTGATTGTCATTATGGGTTGCGGCCGGGGCCCAAGCCGGTTCTCTTCTTGTTATGCTTAGTCCGAAAGGACTGGTTCCTGGCCTGGGAACGAGGATCTCGATTGTGAGACCCGTAAGGGTTGAAGCGCTGAGAATTTCTACCTCTGGAAGGTCTGGAAAAGGACCGCTGGCTCCTCCTCGGCCTGTCTTCTGGTAAACGGGGTAAAGGAGAGGCACCCCATCTAGTAGCCCAGCTCTCGAGATCGCTGCCGAACAGTAGTGAACCCTTAAAGGACATTCTTGTGACTCGCGTCTTGGAGGACGAGTTGGCCGCCCAATGACGGAGCCAAAGCTGTCTTCTGGCTGCCACGGAGGACGACACTCCCTTGGCTGCCGTACGAACGAGGTCGGAGGCTGCGTCAGTGAGAAATGCGAGAGCTGATTCCATGTCTGCCCCCTGGGCGTTACTTCTCGCCTGTGATAAACAGGAGCGCGTCACCACGGTTCAGCAGGTCGCGATTCGTAGGGACATGGCTGCTACCTCAAAGGCTTGTTTCAGAATGGTGTCCATGCGCATGGGCTCTCTTATGCTCCATTCTCCTGAAATTCGGTATCACCCAATGATGTGCGCTTAACTGGATGTGCCTAGAACGGGCGTTTTATGAACGTGCGCCTATCCACGGGCGTCTTATAAACGTGCGCCTATCCACAGGCGTCTTAGCAATGTGCGCCTCTCTACAGGCGTCTTAGCAATGTGCGCCTATCTACGGGCGACTTACAAATGTGCGAACAACGTGCGCCTATCGTGTGCGCTAACAACCTGCGCCTATCGAGTGCGCTAATAACAAGCACATATCGCGTGCGCTAATAACAAGCGCCTATCACGTGCGCTAATAACAAGCGCCTAGCGGCGAAGGAGAATAGGCAGGCAGAATGGCAACCTCCTTGGTGTGCTGCCTCGTAGGTAGGCCCAGCTATCCACACTTCCTTGGAGACCAAGTCAAGATATGCGCCTTACCTTGTCTTCGGCGCTTCCCGGCTGTGACCCGGGCGGTCTCCGGCTGCGGGGGGAGAGTACCTTCAACCGCCGCGCATAAGGAAGTGTGCCCGCTGCCTCTAGGCCGCTCCCGAACTCGTCTCGCTCGGGGGCCAAGCTGCACCCGAGCCCTTCTCACTCGGGGGCCAAGTCCACGCCGGGACCGAGGCTGCCTCTAGGCTGCGCCCAAACTCATCTCGCTCGAGGGCAAACCGCGCCCAAGCCCTTCTCACTTGGGGGCTAGGTCCCTGCCATGAACCGGCCACCGGACCGAGGCTCTTACTTCCGAAGGACCACGGAAGTCCGTTCGGGAAACTCAACAGGGTGAGTGACCTCCAGGTATCACCGCAGGAGTGCGGGACTTGACTTCAATAGGTTTCTTCTAGTAATTTAGTCGTTAGAATTTGGATACACACTCAGCGAGCGTGGGGTAGCTCCAAACTGCTTTGGAGCCGGAAATTACTGAATTGCTACACTTCCTGTGGGGGTATATGTACCCGTGCTGACGTCAGATCCGTCTCCAACTGCTAGCACGAGCAAACAATACCCATTTGTTTTGAGTCCATCTGCTACACACTAGGAAATGGTGCTATTCGTGAAGGATCAGACCTATGCATAGACGGCATTGGAGGTGGCCAGCCGGCATCGATGGTGGCACCGATTGATGACGATGCGGTATCGATGGCAGAATAGGCACCGATGGAACTGGTGACATCGACAGGCGAGTCGGTGGCAAGATCCCAGATGGAGGAATCGGTATTTCTTCATCTTCCGACGACAAAGGTATTGGCGTGGAAGGTGGAGGACATACCGGTATCTTCGGTTCCACTCGTGGAAGAGCACCGATCAGCACATCCAGTCTGCCTAGTAGTGGTGCAAGCACCATGGGTACTAGGTCGGAGACTGGGGCTAGCATCAGTGTCGACGCCAATGGAGGTTGGAAGCCCTGCAGTGCTTTACCGATGGCCTCTTGGATCATCCGTTCCAATTCCTCACGGAAGCCTGGGGCATGTAACCCCAGCTCCGGAGTGGAAGGTAATACTGGCATAGCCGGAGGGTCCACCGGTGAAAGTGGAGTTGCGGCTCCCTGCACCAATGAAGGTGGGGAACGCCTCGGTGACCTGGTCGCAGAGGAGGATGGGGCCTTCTCTGGATGGGATTTCTTTGTTGGTGGCTTTGTCGATGCCAATGCCGAGGGCTTGACTGGATCAGCGGACGGAGCCTTCCGATGATGGTGTTGACGCTTTTCACGATGTTCTCCTCGGTCCTTCTCCTGAGACGATGAGGAAGAACTCGACACCTTTGGAGTAGTCGATGCCGGACGGACAGCACCAGTGTCCCGCTGCTGGCGGGAGGTCGATGGCACTGGCTCAGACGATGTCGAAGCCGTCGTTGGAATCGGAGGTTTTGACTGAAAAAGAAACTCCATCTTCTCTGAGCGAGGACGTCATGGTCGGACCCCAAACATAATGCACAAACCTTATGCGGGCTTGTGATGGACATTGTCCGAGGACCGACCAATAGCAGCGGTCGGTCCCAGTGATATAGTGAGGGCAAAGGGCCGTCGGCGCCATTTTGTTTATTAGCAGCCGACGGCCCACGCCCAGGAGATCGTTCCCGGACCCCCGCTGGACCACCAGGGACGTTTGGCAGGTCTTGGGGGGGGTCAGGAGGGTGGGGGATTGCAGTAAATTAAGTCAGCAGGTCTTGGGGGGGTCAGGAGGGTGGGGGGTTGTAGTAAATTAAGTCGGCAGGTCTTGGGGGGGGGGGGGGTTTGTTAGATTTTTTTTTTTTAATATTCGCTCCATAAGATGCACATACATTTTCCCCCCACTTTTGGGGGAAAAAAATTGCGTCTTATGGAGCGAAAAATACGGTACTTTGTGAGGGCACCCAGACTCTGATTTAGCAAATGTTGCTTACCTGTAACAGATGTTCTCACAGGACAGCAGGATGTTAGTCCTCACATATGGGTGACATCACAGGATGGAGCCCAATCACGAAACACTTCTGTCAAAGTTTCCAGAACTTTGTCTGAACCCTACTGGGCATGCCCAGCATGGCATTAACCCTGCAGCCAGCAGGGGTCCCCCTTCAGTCTTGTTAAAAAGCTACAGGTAGCGCCGAAAATAAAATAAGAAAACGTTACGAACCCAACAATGCGGGGCGGCGGGCGGGTTTCGTGAGGACTAACATCTTGCTGTCCTGTGAGAACACCTGTTACAGGTAAGCAACATTTGCTTTCTCATAGGACAAGCAGCATGGTAGTCCTCACATATGGGTGAGTACCGAGCTGAGTATGTCCGAGTATGCACCAAATGTAGCCAAGACATGCAACAGGCACAGGTAGGAGCCCGTCCTTCCCTGTTTGTTGATGTACTACATGGCCACCTGGTTGTCCGTCTGGATCAGGATGACTTGATTGGAGAGGCGATCCTGAAATACCCTGAGAGCATATCTGCTCGCAGCTCCAGGAAATTTATTTGTTTTGCTTCCTCTGGAGACCAAGATCCTTGTGTCTACAGATCAGCCACGTGGGCTCCCCAGCCGAGGTTGGAAGCATCGGTGGTGAGAGTTATTTGAGGGTCTGGAGCCTGGAAGGGCAAGCCCTAGAGGAGATTGACCTGATTTGTCCACCAGGTGAGAGACTGACGGAGTGAGTCTGTTACGTGGACAATGGTCGACAGGGGCTGAGTGGATTGAGTCCATTGTGAATTTAGAGTTCACGGCATGACTCTCATGGTCAAGCGGGCCATTGGGGTGACCTGAACTGAGGACGCCATGTGTCCCAGGAGGATGAAAAAGTGGTGTGCAGTCGTGGAATGCTGACGTGGAATGCTGAGACTGCAGCTGGTGTGCAAGAGACACGAGTGTGAGAGCTCGCTGTCGAGGCAGAAAAACCTTTGCCTGCAAGGTGTCCAAGTCTGCCCCAATGAACGATAAGGTTTGAGATGGGACTAAGTAGGATTTGTCGTAGTTGACGAGAAATCCGAGTGAAATTAGAGCAGCTTGCTGAGAGGAAGCCCTGATTAACCAATCGTCTAGATAGGGGTAGAGACGTGAACACCTTGAGTCCTGAGGAAGGCTGCAACTTTGACGAGGCATTTTGTGAAGACTCGTGGTGCAGACGCGAGGCCGAATGGAAGCACTCGGTACTGATAGTGCTTGGGGCCTACTAGAAACCTCAGGTATTTGTGATGAGATGGAATTATCACGATATGAGTGTATGCGTCCTGGAGGTCTAAAGAGTAGAGCCAGTCTCCTCTTTGTAGAAGAGGAAGAAAAGAGCCCAAGGTTACCATTTTGAACTTCTCTCGCTGTAGGTTCTTGTTTAGGGCACATAGATCCAGAAATTGGACGAATGCCTCCCGATTTTTTGGGGATTAGAAAGTACCGGGAATAGAACCCTAGGCCTTGCTGGCAATAGGGCACTGGTTCTATAGCCTTGGACTGCAGGAGGAGGGAGACCTCCTGTTCCAGAAGGATGGAGTGATCGGATGTTCTCCACGTTGGTAGAGGTGGGGAGTCCGGTGGAATGGAGAGAAAGTTCAGACGATAACCTTGAGCAATTATCGCTAGGACCCACTGGTCTGAGGTGATTGAGTGCCACCTGTTGTTGAAATGGCACAATCGACCTCCCACTGGAATGTAGGGGAATTGAAGCGGGCTGCTGCTCTCTATGCAGGAGTGAAAAACCGGAAGCAGGGCCTGGCTGAGGAGCTGCTTGCGGTTTTTGTTTTCGTGAAGGACGAGACTGAGCTTTTTGAAACAGTCTCGTAGAACGGGTTCTAGTTGGTGGCGGGTAAGACTTCTTCGGGCGGAAGAATGACTTCTTAGAGTCCTTTCAGAAGGGCTGTTTTTGAAGAGTACTCAGAAGGCATCAGAGAGAGCTGTCTTAAGGTCTCATGATGGTCCTTGAGTTCCGCCACTGTCCGTTGAATCTGCTCGCCAAACAGATTATCTCCTATACAGGGCAGGTCGGATAATCTGTCTTGTACTTCAGCGCAAAGGTCGGAAGACTTGAGCCAGGTCCATCGTCTTGTCAAGATAGCAGGTGCAGATACCCTGGTAGCAGTGTCAAAGATATCGTAAGATGATCTGATCTCATGTTTGCCTGCCTCAAAACCCTTGTTTTCTAGGGTTTGGAGTTGCTCTTGAAATTGCTGAGACAGGGAGTCTGTTAAGTCTTGTATCTGCTTAAATAAGATCCTATTATATTGGGTCATATAGAGCTGATAAGAGGCAATTCTGGAGATGAGCATTGATCCCTGGAAGACATGGCGACCAATGGCATCTAGAAATTTCTGTTCTTTGCCTGGGGGAAAGGAAGTGTGAGTGTTTTATCTCCTTGCTCTTTTCTGGGCAAATTCGACAACCACAGATTGGTGATCCAATTGAGGTTTGCGAAAGCCTGAAGCTGACTGAATGAGATAGGTGGAGTCAGCTTTCCTGTGGACTGGAGCCACAGAGTCAGGAAGTTCCCAGTTCTTTTTGAGGAGATCCAGAAGAACCTGGTGGATAGGGAAGGAGGTTATTTCCTTGGGAGCATATAGGAATTGTAACAGCTCCATCATTTGATACCTGTCATCTTGTTCAGTCTGTAATTGCAAGGGAACCAATTCAGACATCTCCTTCACAAAACTTATAAAGGAAAGGTCCTCTGGAGGAGAACGCTTTCTGCTTTCAGTAGGTGAAGGTGGTGAAGGCAAATCATCGGTGTCTGGTGAAGAATCATCAGACCAGGTGTCGTACAGATGAGCACCTGCTCCCTCTAGGGACTAGAGGAGGACGGGGCGGTGGAATCCCTGAAGGTCCTGGTCGAGGCTCCGAAGGACTCGAAAGAATAACTGGAGGCACCTATGAGGGCATCGAAGGCACCTATGCAGGCATCGAAGGCATCGATGGATGGCTCAGTGGTGCCGATGGACGCGCTGGCATTGATGGGTGGATCAGTGGCACCGGACGTATTGGCATCGACGGCTGAGGCATCGGCAGAACTCCCGATGGAGGGATGCGGAACAATGTTTCTTCTCCCGATGACAAAGCAAGCGGGGAGGGCACCGGAGCCATCGGTGACCCGGGGTCCATCGGTGGAAAAGCGGCCGTAAGCACTTCCATCCTCGAGAGCAGTGGTGCCAACGCTGCTGGAATCGGGTCAGTGGTCGGTTCCTCAATCGGTACTAGTGTCGGAGGAACCTGGAGTCGATGCATCGCCTTGTTGATGGCCTCCTGAACCATCCAGTCCAGTTCTTCTCGGAAACCGGGAGCAAGCAGCCCCGGCTCCGGAACAGAAGGAGGCAGAGGTATAGCCGGAGGGACCACCGTTAAAGGTGGAGTCACGGCTCCCAATACCCTGACGGGTGAGAGTTGCCTCAGTGACCAGGTCGCCGAAAAGGTCGGTGCCTTTTCTGGACGGGGCTTCTTCGACAGCAGTTGGATGATGGCGAGGTCGATGATTTCGCTTTCTCGATGGTCCAAGACTTTCGATGCCGGTGGCGATGTTTATCTCTACGATCTCCTTGGTCCTGATGGGAGTACAGGGTGTCAAAGGCCGAGAAGTCGTCGATGCCGGACGGTTACCGGCCAGAGGTCGATGCTGGCGCGAAGTTGACGGTGCCGGGTCTGACGTCGATGTAATAGACGGCGTTGGGATTTGAGCACGGAAGAGAAGTTCCATCTTCTCCATTCTAGCCTTGCGACCTTTTGGTGTCATAAGGGCACATTTGGTGCAGGTTAGGATATCGTGCTCACATCCGAGACACATTGCACAGACTTTGTGAGGGTATGTGATGGACATGGTGCGATTACAGTCCAGGCACCAGCGGAACCCCGACGCCATGGCCATGGAAAAATTGAACCGCGGTACGGTCGACAACCAGTAGGCCGCGAGGGCCAAACTCAACGGTAATTGTTGGAAAACAGGTAAAAAAAAACTTACCGGAGTACTGCGGCTTGAAAAAAAGTTGGAGGGACCCCTGTGGGGTAAATTAAATTTTAGTAATTCCGTGAGGAAAATTCCTGTCAGGAATATCTGCAGAGCTCCTTAACCGCGTGGCTACTGCTGCGCGGAAAAAAGAAGACTGAAGGGGGACCCCTGCTGGCTGCAGGGTTAGTGCCATGCTGGACATGCCCAGTAGGGGCCAGTCAAAGTTCTGGAAACTTTGACAGAAGTGTTCCGTGATTGGGCTCCATCCTGTGATGTCACCCATATGTGAGGTCTACCATCCTGCTTATCTTGTGAGAATCTTGGATTACTCTGTGGCGGTATCCACAAAATGCAAGCCCTTCTCTGCAGTCTATGCTAAGTTAGCAGCATTGAACATACGTTTTTATTTACAGTATCTGGCCAAGCTAAAAGTCTTCTGTGGTAACTGACCTACAGTCTACGAGTCTGTTGCATATGCACAGGTTTTTCTTGGCTCAGTGTCTCTGAGAGCAACAGATAAAGGCAGCTGAACTTTCATGTCAAGAGAACCAGTTTCATTGACGCACATGGTTTGTTGCTGAAGTTACCTTTGGCATATAACATCTTGGTAATGTGTTGGTTCTCATGGAGACTGCTGCACTTTCCATTGGAGGGCATTCAGTTTTGGGCCTAATCGATACAGAGTAGACTGTTTCCTGAGATGATTTAAATGGAATTCCCTGCTTATCCCAGCATTCTTTGGATGTGCATTTGGCAGAAGCAAATTCTACTATGCTTTTGGACAACAATTAAAAAAAAGGATAAGGATAAGGACTGAACGCTATACATTTCTTATCCTATGTCATGCTCTTGTTTGTGGTTGTTTCTAACCTACTATGCAGTAGAGTTGTGATGCTTGTTTGGGAGTGGGGTCTCCTACTCACTTAAAATGGCCTCTATTTCTCTTGCAAGAAGGAATAGTGGGAATAGAACACAAGCCTGCCTGTTTTCTTCTATCTGAAACCTGGCTAACTGACACAGATAACATCACAATTAACTCTTTATGCCCTTCCTACTACACTCCTTTTCTCAACCCAGACCCCCCACCGTCGAGGTGGAGGCATCCTTGCCCAAGTTGTCCTCCTTAAAACTTCACAAAAAAAAACCTCTGCCTCAAATTTATCTGCATGAACTACTCCTCATATCGATAACCATTGCAAATTTCATAATCGTTTACTGTCCCCCAGGCTTGATACACCATGACTCAACACCGTTATTTGACACTACATCAACCCTTTCAAATGACTTTACCAAAACCATAATTACTGGTGACTTTAATATTCATTTAGATTCCCTCTCAATGTACCCTTCTGCTCCCTCGTTCTTAGACGTTATGGAAGGTATGGGTTGGACACGAATTATTGACACCCCTACTCACAAACTAGGACGCACTCTTGACCTGTTGTTTTACAACCCTATCTTTCTCTCTCTCCCGCCAAACACCCTCTCTGTCACTAATGAACCTTGGTCAGACCACTCTCATACGGGCCGATACAGTAAAAGTCGCGGGAGAGCAGGCGAGCGAGAGCCTGCTGTCCCAGTGCGCGCACATGCCACTCTCCTTTGCGTGCGATTTAGTATGCAAATGAGGGCCCGCGGTAAAAAGAGGCGCTAGGGACACCAGCGTGTCCCTAGCGCCTCTTTTTTGACAGGAGCGGCGGCTGTCAGTGAGTTTGACAGCTGACGCTCAATTTTGCCGGCATCGGTTCTCAAATGTGCGGCTTCGCTGCACATTTTGCTTACTGGATCGCGCGGGAATAACAGGGCCATCCTCATGCATTTGCATGTTGCGGGCGCTATTAGTTTCGGGGGGGGGGGGGGGGGGGGGGGGGGGGGGGGTTGGACGCTTGACACTCAGTACCAATGTAAATAACACTGTATCCATTTGGAATTCAGCAATTAGTAACACTTTAATACCATAGCTCCATTTGTTACTGTACATGTCAAATCTAACACTCGTGCACCCTGTGTGTTACACCAGTTTGTTACGGTTGTTAAAAACCTTCCTCAGACGCCATGAAAGACTCTGGCGTAAACACAACACTGCTTTTACAAAAAACTCCTATTTTGCTTGCTTAAGAAAATACAAAAAAGAAATAAACGCCAAGAAAACTTCCTACTCTAAAAGAATAAAGGCTGCTAATGGAAACTTATCAGTCTTCGTTAACATTGTTAAATTTCTAAGTATCATCCAACAGCCAGATTACTATTCTTTTTGCAACCGCATCGCCACTTATCTCCAAGATAAAATTGCTAAAATTACTAATAGCTTCACACACCCTGTTAACTTACAGACATCACTCCCTACCCCAGTATGCAATTGGTCTGTTTTTTCTCAAACAAACCCTGCTCCCATTTCTCATATATTACAAAAAGTCAAAATATCAACATCCACTTTCAATCCCTGCCCTGGCTACCTTTTAAAAGAGTTAAATGAACTAGTAGACCCGTGTCTATGCAATACTATAAATCAATCTTTAGATTCTGGCATTTTTCCTGAAGCCCTGAAACAAACTTCTATCCGCCCAATGCCAAAGAATAAAAATGAAGACCTTTCGAACCTATCCAATCTTCGACCAATCGCATTTATTACTTCTCTTGCAAAACTCATCGAATCCGTTGTTCTTCACCAACTAACCAAGCACCTATCTGATAACTCCTTTCTTCATCCAAATCAACACGGTTTCCGTAAAGGTCACAGCACTGAAACACTGCTTCCCTCTTCATTTGACACTAAACTACGAGGCTTAGATTCAAACACTGTTGATATTCTAGTATTACTTGATATCTCAGCTGCATCTGACACACTTGACCATAAAATACTCATTCATCAATTACAATCCATAGGCATAACAGACACTGTATTAAACTGGTTCAAATCTTACTTACACAATTGCCTGCTCCAGATTAACATTGGTCCCTATTTTTCTGACTGGTGTACCTCAAGTTTCCTCACTCTCCGCTATTTTATTTAACATCTACTTACTACCCCTTGTCACCTTCTTAGCAACCTCAATATTCAATTCAAAATTTATGCTGACATTCAGTTTTTCATACTATACTCCACATCATGGTCCAACACCTTTGCAACTGTCTATATATCAAAACAATAGAACTATGGCTTTCCCTCAACCACCTAAAACAAATACCTCTAAAACAGAAGTCATACACTTATCAACTATTCCTCATTCTACTGCAACCCCCCCTTCACTTATTCTTAATGATATATTGATTCTCATCATATCAAAACCTCGAAACCTTGGTGTGCATATTGACTCGCTCTTATCTATATCCTACCATCTTTCTACAATAGTAAAAAACTCATTCTATAAATTACACCTACTAAAATACCTTCGTCATTTGCTGTTTTCACACGACTTCGGTACAATTTTACAATCTCTTATTCTTAAAGGCATTGACTACTGCAACGCCTTTACCTCAGCCTCCCAATGCTCTTCGTCCTTTGCAGTTAATACAAAACACAGCTACATGCATTTTGACCAGCACCTCCGCATAGAACACATATCTTCAATACTATCCTCACTACATTGCCTCCCAGTAAAATTCAGAATACAGGACAAACTTTTTCTATCTTCCATAATTTAATTCATAATGACTCTTCAACTTGGTTATGTGCTCTACTCTGAATTTACCAGCCCAGCAGACAACTTCGTTCATTACACAAAAATCTCCTGGAGACACCGTCAGTAAGGCTAGCCAGACTAGATATCAAGAGACGCTGTGCCTTCTCGGGCACCGGCCTCACGCTTTGACATACCCTCCCAGGCCATCTAAGACAAATACCATCACGCACAGAATTAAAAAAAAATGTAAGAACATTCCTCTTTGCTTTGGCCTTTAACACCACTATAAGCTGACAATTAGTATCAAATTACTATTTCTGGAGCCTTCGCTTTTCTTTTTTCTTTCTTTACTTATTCCTCAGCTTCCTAAAGTTGTTTATTGATATCTGTTTTATTGTTTGTTTTATGTGATTTTTATTATATGTTTTATTTGTAAACCGTTTTGCCCAACTTTTTGGGCACGCGCATGTTATAAAATCGAGCGTACATTTGTGCGCGCCGGGTAGCCATATCTTCACGAGGAGATATACTTCTGACCATTTCATAGGTGAGATCTGAAGGTAATTCTATAGATTTTTTCAGACTGGTAAGATGTCTTGGAATCCTCCTGGGAGTCAGAGAGAGTAATTGGAGGATCCTCCAAATTCAGTCTGTCTTTTGAGGAAGTAGAGCTTTGAAACTTTGCCTTGTCTTTCTTAAAAAGGAGGAATGGATGTTTGACAGTCTTGCATGTTGGCAAAAGTTTTCAGAATAGAACTAATTGAGTTGGAAGAAAAGGAGTTGTAGGAATGTTCTTTAAATATTTATGAATGAATTCCAATCATATTCTCTGGACAAAAGGATGAGGCTCATTACAATGATGAGTCTAATTCTGGTATCAACACTGGTGGAAAGTGCTTTTGATGCAATAGAGAAGGGTCTCTGTTGTAGTTTGAAGATCTCTGTGCTGTGAAGAATGTGGCCCCACCTAAACATTAGGTGATTGTGCCTTAGAAATTCTGGTACTGAGCAGCATTGGTTCAGACACCCTGCCACGAGGCTTTATTAGACAGTGCCAAATGTGGAAGGCACAGGTACATTTGCACCACTTAAGAAAATGGTTAAAATTAATAAGGGTGTAGGTGGGATAATAAGAAGTTATGATTTAGAAGCAGCCTCAAAATGGTGGGTTTTTAGACTGGATTTGGATAAAGCAGGAGAGGGAGCATGACATCAATTTGGCAAGTCTATGCCAAGCATACACTTCAGTCAGATGGAGAGCACAGAGTTGGGAATTGGCAGTAAAGGAGAATAGCATAGACAGGAGTAACTTGCTTGATGAGTGGAGTGCACGAGAAGGTTTGTAGGGAGAAGAAGTAGTGAGGTGCTACAGAGTGAAGGCTCTTCTAGGTGAGTAGGAGGAATTTAAACTATGTAAAAACAGATAAGGAGCCAAAAAGAGGGAGTTATATTGGTGTAGCAACTTTGGCAAAAGACAACTCATGAGGCTGAATTTTGGATTGTAATGGCGTGTTCCTGTAGTATGTTCAGAAAGGAAGGAATGGATTTTGGTGATGTCATAGAGAAACAAACACATTTTAGCAGTGTTTTGGATGTGTAGAGAAGGAGAGAGAGGAAAAGAAGAAGAACCCAAGGTTACTGGCTGAGGGGACAAGGAGCATTACAGTGTCATCCACAGAAATAGAGAAAGGAGGAAGTGAGCTTAGTGGGAAAGATAAGAAGCTCGGTCTTGGCCATGTTGACTTTAAGGTGGCAGTAGGACATCCAAGCAGACCAGCAGGCTAAGATCTAGAACTGGAATCATGATAAAATGTCTGATGTAGATAGGTAAATCTGGGAATCATCAGCATAAAAATGGAATTGAAAGCCATGGGAAGAGATCAGAGAACCAAGGGAATTAGTATACAGAGAAAAGAGGTCCCAGGACAGAACCCTGAAGCACACCAATTGATAGTGAGATAGCAGTAGAGGAGACTCCACCAGAGGATAGCAAATGTTGCTTACCTGTAACAGGTGTTCTCACAGGACAGCAGGATGTTAGTCCTCACATATGGGTGACATCACAGGATGGAGCCCAATCATGGAACACTTTTGTCAACGTTTCTAGAACTTTGACTGGCACCTACTAGGCATGCCCAGCATGGCACTAAACATGCAACCAGCAGGGGTCCCCCTTAGGTCTTGTTTAAAGCTACAGGAAGTGCCGAAAAATAAAATAAAACGTAACGAACCCAACACCATGGGGCGGCGGGCAGGTTTCGTGAGGACTAACATCCTGCTGTCCTGGGAGAACACCTGTTACAGGTAAGCAACATTTGCTTTCTCACAGGACAAGCAGGATGGTAGTCCTCACATATGGGTGAGTACCGAACTGAGGATGTCCGAGAAATGCACCAAATGAACCCAGATGTGCAATAGGCACAAGGACTGGGGTGAAATTTGGTAGAGGGTATCCTGAACCCTAAAGGGCAGGTGGAAGGGTGTTGGTATGTCAAGTTGTGAAAAGGTTGCGCAAGACAGACTGGCCGAAGATGGAATCTTGTCTTCCTGCCTTGTCTAAGCAATAATGGGCTGTAAAGGTATGGAGAGAACTCCAGGTAGCAACCCTGCAAATGTCAGGAAGCAGCACCGAGCATAGGTGTGATACTGAAGTCGCCATGGCCCTCACAGTGTGTGCTTTAACACAGTCTTGAAGTAGAATGCCTGCTTGCTGATAGCAAAAGGATATGCAGTCCGCTAACCAGGAGGAGAGAGTCTGCTTACCCACAGGCTGCCCCAATTTGATGGAATGGAAAGAGACAAACAATTGAGTGCTTTTCCTGTGGGCAGCTGTACGGTCTAGATAGAAGGCTAGAGCCCGTTTGCAGTCAAGGGTATGCAGAGCCTGTTCTCCTGGATTGGAGTGGGGCCTGGGAAAGAAGGTAGGTAGTATAATGGATTGATTAATGTGAAACTCCAATACTACCTTAGGCAAGAACCTAGGATGAGTGCAGAGTACTGCCCGGTCCTGGAGAAGTTTAGTGTAAGGAGGATAGGTAACTAGGGCCATAAACTCACTAACTCTGCGAGCAGATGTTATTGCCAAAAGAAAGATCACTTTCCATGTGAGATAGTGAAGATCACAGGATTGGAGAGGCTCGAATGGTGGTTTCATGAGCCGACCCAAAACCAGACTGAGGTCCCAAGAAGGGGCCGAAGGGTGCAGTGGAGGCTTGAGGTGAAGCAAGCCTTACAGAAAACGTGTTACGAGGGGTTGTACCAAAATAGGAACATCCCCGACATCTTTATGGAAGGCGGCCACTGCACTGACATGCATTCTGATGGAGGAAGTTTTTAGACCTGATTCTGACAAGTGCCAGAGATAGTCTAGAAAATTCGTGGTGGAACAGGTAAAGGGATCATGGGATTGAGAAGAACACCATGACTCAAATCTGTTCCATTTGTATAGGTAAGACTTTCTCGAGGAAGGCTTCCGTGAAGCAATCAGGACATGGGAAACGGGATCCGAAAGGTTAAGTGGCTGAAGAATTAACCTTTCAACATCCAGGCCGTCAGGGACAAAGCTTGAAGATTGGGGTGGCGTAGGCACCTGTCGTTCTGAGTGATCAGAAGCGGGTTCTTTCCTAAGGCAATGTGCCTGCAAATGGAGAGATCCTGAAGTATTGGATACCACACTTGGCGAGGCCAGTGAGGAGATATCAGGATCATGCATCCCTTGTCCTGACGTAACTTCACGAGAGTCTTTGAGAGGGAGAACGCATCTCTTGGCTGAGAGTGTTGGCTGCGAATGAGAGAGCAAAAGTTCTCTACTTTGCGGTTTTGAGGTGACGCAAAGGACTAGGGGGCATTCCATGAAGTTAGCAAGTAACACATTTAAGACTAATCAGAGAAAATTCTTTTTCACTCAACGCACAATAAAGCTCTGGAATTTGTTGCCAGAGGATGTGGTTAGTGCAGTTAGTGTAGCTGGGTTCAAAAAAGGTTTGGATAAGTTCTTGGAGGAGAAGTCCATTAATGGCTATTAATCAATTTTACTTAGGAAATAGCCACTGCTATTAATTGCATCAGTAGCATGGGATCTTCTTAGTGTTTGGGTAATTGCCAGGTTCTTGTGGTCTGGTTTTGGCCTCTGTTGGAAACAGGATGCTGGGCTTCATGGACCCTTGGTCTGACCCAGCATGGCAATTTCTTATGTTCTTATGACCCCAACGTTGGAATATTGAGTCCGCTACTGTGGGGTTGAGGGACCACTCATGCGGATGGAAAGCACGACTTAGGGTGTCCACTCCCAGCAAATAGGTGGCCTTGAGGTACATCGAGTTGGAAAGGGCCTCCGCCCATATCTGTGTATCTTCCTGACACAGTAGGAAGGAGCCCGTCCCTCCCTGTTTGTTGATGTACCACTTGGCCACCTGGCTGTCCATCTGAATCAGGATGACCTGATTGGAAAGGCGATCCTGAAACACCGTGAGAGCATATCTGATTGCTCCCAGCTCCAGGAAATTGATTTGGTGTTTGGCTTCCTCTGGAGACCAAGGTCCTTGTATTTGCAAATCGGCAACATGGGCTCCCCAGCCGAGGTTGGAAGCATCGGTGGTGAGAATTATTTGAGGGTCTGGAGCCTGGAAGGGCAGGCCTTGGAGGAGATTGATCTGACTTTTCCACCAGGCTAGAGACTGACTGAGTGAGTCGGTGATGTGGACAGTGGTCGATAGAGGTTGGACGGATTGAGTCCATTGTGTCCTTAGATTCCACTGCATGACTCTCTTGGCCAAGCGGGCCATTGGGGTATCCTGTACTGAGGAAGCCATGTGTCCCAGTAGGATGAGTAAGTGGCGTGCAGTCGTGCGGCGCTGAGACTCTAGCTGGTGTGCGAGAGAGATGAGAGTGATAGCTCGCTGTCGAGGCAGAAATGCCTTTTGCCTGCAAGGTGTCCAAGTCTGCCCCTATGAATGATAAAGTTTGAGATGGGACTAAGCAGGATTTTGCGTAGCTGACTAGAAATCCTAGCGATATCAGAGTATGTAAAGTAAGATGTAGGGACGATAGAGCAACTTGCTGAATGGGAGTCCTGATCAACCAATCATCTAGATAGGGGTAGACGTGAACAACTTGAGTCCTGAGGAAGATTGCTGCTACTACGAGGCACTTGGTGAAGACTCGTGGTGCAGATGTCAGGCCGAATGGGAGCACTCAGTATTGATAGTGCTTGCGGCCTACCAGACATCTCAGGAACCTGCGATGAGATGGATTTATCGCAATGTGAGTGTACGCATCTTGGAGATCGAGAGAGCAGAGCCAGTCTCCTCTTTGTAGAAGAGGAAGGAGGGAACCCAAGGTTACCATCTTGAACTTTTCTTGGTGGAGGTACTTGTTGAGGGCACGTAGGTCCAGAATTGGACGAACGCCGCCTGATATTTTGGGAATTAGAAAGTACCGGGAATATAATCCTAGGCCTTGTTGGGAGTAGGGCACTGGTTCTATTGCTCTGGACTGGAGGAAGAGGGAGACCTCCTGCTCCAGGAGTAGTGAGTGGTCGGATGTTCTCCACGTTGGTAGAGGTGGGGAGTCCGGTAGAATGGAGAGAAAGTTCAGGCGATAACCTTGAGAGATTATGGCAAGGACCCACTGGTCTGAGGTGATTGCATGCTACCTGTTGTTGAAATGGCACAATCGACCTCCCACTGGAATCTGAGGCAGTGGAAACTGGCTGCTGCTCTCTATGCAGGAGTCAAAAGCCGGAAGCAGGGCCCAGCTGAGGAGCTGCTTGAGGCTTTTGTTTACGAGATTGACGAGACTGGGTCTTTTGGAAAGGTCTCGTGGAACAAGTTCTAGACAGTGGTGGATAGGATTTCTTTGGACGGAAGAATGACTTTTTAGTATCCTTCCTGAATGGCTGTTTGGAGGAATACTCAGAGGGCATCAGAGAGAGCTGGCGAAGGGTCTCATGATGCTCCTTGAATTCCGCCACCATCCGCTGAATCTGTTCTCCTATGCAGGGCAGATCAGATAATCTGTCTTGTACCTCAGGGCGCAAGTCAGAAGATTTAAGCCAGGCCCACCTTCTTGCCGAAATAGCAGTTGCAGACACCCTGGAAGTGGTGTTGAAGATATCATAAGAGGATCTTATTTCATGCTTCCCTGCCTCAAAACCCTTGTGTACCAGGGTTTGAAGCTGTTCCTGGAATTGCTGAGGCAGGGACTCTGCAAAGTCCTGTATCTGCTTGAATAAGATCCTGTTGTACTGGGTCATATACAGCTGGTCAGAGGCGATCCGAGAGATGAGCATTGATCCCCGGAAGATACGTCGGCCAACAGCATCCAGGAATTTCTTTTGCTTACCTGGGGGAAAGGAAGAGTGGGGTTTTGATCTTTTTGCCCTCTTTTGGGCAGATTCTACAACCACAGATTTGTGATCCAGCTGAGGTTTCTGGAAACCTGACTGGACCAAATAAGTGGTATCAGTTTTTCTGTTCACTGGAGCAACAGCACCAGGGTGTTCCCAGTTCTTTTTGAGGAGATCCAAAAGAACCTGGTGAATAGGGATGGAGGTTATTTCCTTGGGAGCATCCAGGAATTGTAACAGCTCCATCATTTGATGTCTGTCATCTTGTTCAGTCTACAATTGGAAGGGAACCAATTCAGACATTTCCTTCACAAAATTTATGAAGGATAGGTCCTCTGGAGGAGAACGCTTCCTGCTTTCAGTAGGAGAAGGTGGCAATGGCAAGACATCGGTGTCTTGAGAAGAATCGTCGGTCCAGGTGTCATAGGGATCAGCATCTGCCCCCTCTAGGAACCTGAGAAGGACAGGACGATGATATTCCTGAAGGTCCCGGTCTAGGTTCCGAAGGCATTGAGGGAAGTACTGGAGGCACCGATGAAGGCATTGAGGGCACCAGTGTAGGCATCGAGGGCATCAATGGATGGATCGGTGGCACCGATGGGCACATCAGCATTGATGGTTGAGGCATCGGCAGGACACCCTATGGTGGAATGCGGAATGGTGTTTCTCCTCCCAATGACAGAGTAAGCCGGGAAGGCACCGGAGCCATCAGTGACCCAGAATCCATCGGTGGAAAAGCGGCTATAAGCGCTTCCATCTTCGAGAGCAGCGGTGCCAATGCTGCCGAAATGGGATCAATGGTCAGTTCCGCGACCGGCACCGATTTCGGCGCCGGGGGACCTTGGAGTCTGTGCATCGCCTTATCGATGGCCTCCTGAACCATCTGGTCCAGCTCTTCACGGAGACCTGGAGCAAGCAGCCCCGGCTCCGGAAGGGAAGAAGGAGGCAGAGGCATAGCCGGAGGGACCACTGTTAAAGTCGGAGTCGCGGCTCCCCATACCCGTCCGGGTGAGGGTTGCCTCGGTGACCCGGTTACAGAAAAGGTCGGTGCCTTGTCTGGACGGGGTTTCTTCGATGGCGGCTCAGACGATGACTTTCCTTCCTTGATGGTTCGAGACTTCCGGTGTCGATGCCGATGCCGATGTTTCTCTCTACGATCCCCTCGGTCCTGAGGGGGGGGTAGAGGTAGTCGAAGGCCAAGAAGTCGTCTACGCCGGGCGGTCACCAGCCGGTGGCCAATACTGGCGCGAAGTGGATGGTGTCGGTTCAGACGACGTCGATGCAATGGATGGCGTCGGTGTTTGAGAACGGAAGAGAAGTTCCATTTTCTCCATTCTGGCCTTGCGACCTTTTGGTGTCATTAAGGCACATTTGGTGCAGGACAAGACATCATGCTCGCACCCAAGACACATTACACAGACTTTGAGAGTCTGTTATCAACATGGTGCGAGTACAGTCCAGGCACCGATGGAACCCTGACGCCATGACCTCTGAAAAAAATTGAGCCGCTGTATTGTTGACGGCCAGTAGACCGTGAGGGCCAAACTCGACGGGAATCGACCGAAAACGGGTAAAAACTTACCGGAGTACTGCGGAGTCCAAATTTCGAAGGAGGGACCCCTGTGGGGTATGAAAGTTTTTAGTAATTCCATGAGGAAAATTCCTGTCAGGAATCTCTGTGGAGCTCCTTAACCCATGTGGCTACTGCTGCGCGGAAAAAAGAAGACTGAAGGGGGACCCCTGCTGGCTGCAAGTTTAGTGCCATGCTGGGCATGCCCAGTAGGTGCTAGTCAAAGTTCTAGAAACGTTGACAAAAGTGTTCCGTGATTGGGCTCCATCCTGTGATGTCACCCATATGTGAGGACTACCATCCTGCTTGTCCTGTGAGAAACATTAAACATGCAATAAGAGAGGTAAGAAGAGAACCAAGAGAGGACGGAATACTGAAATCCAAGAGAGGACAAAGTATCAAGGAGTAGGTGGTGATCAATGGTATCAAAATCAGACAGATCAAGGAGAATAAGAATTGACTAAAGATCTTTGCTTTTAGCCATAAACAGGTCATTGAAGACTTTGGCAAGAAACATTTGTTGAATGTAGATGTTGAAAACCAGACTGGAGTGGATCGATAAAGATTTGTGACGAAAGAAAGTCAAGACAGCAGTGGTTCAAGTAGTTTGGAAGCAAATGGAAGGAGGAAGATGGGGTGATAGATATTAGGGCAGGTAAGGTCCAGTGAGAATTTTTGTGAGCACAGCATGCTTGACGGCAGTAGTAAAAGTAACAGTGGAAAGTGATAGACTGAGGATGTGAGAGATAGAAGGATTACTGCAGGGGAAATAGCTGAGGAGCTATGTTCAGAGGAATAAACAGTTTGGAAGAGGAGGAGAGAAGATGAGCAGTTTCCTCCACTGAGATTTCAGAAAAGGAGAAGGTGACAGGGGCCAGGAAGGGTAGAGGAATGAAGTGGAGGAGATGAAGGTAGAGGTGACCTGTTTGGGAACTCAAGACTAATTCTGTGAACCTTGTCACGGAAATAGTCAGACATAGTCTGGGCAGAGTGTGAAGGGGGATGACAGGCAAAGGAAGTTTGAGGAGGGAATTGAGTGTGGCAGATGGCGAGGGTTGGATCCAAGCAAGTTTGTCAGATGGATGTAGTAGTCTTGCTTGGCAAGTACAATAGCAGACTAGGAGGAGGTCTGCATGAATTTGAAATGTATGACGTTGGCGTGGGAACAGGATTTTAGCCAGAAGCAGTCTGCAGAGTGGGATGCAAATTCTAGCAGTATGCCTTACAGGACAGGGAAGGGGCAAGAGTATCTAAAACAGAGTATTGAATTGTAAGAAGAAACTGCCTTAGCAACTGACTCAGACAATGCAGTGGAAGAGAGAAGAGATGAGAGAATAATGGAGATGATACAAGGAGTGCAAGAGTAGCTTAGTGGTTAGAGAAGTGGGCTATAAACCAGGGAAACCAGGGTTCAAATCCCACTGCCACTCCTTGTGACCTTAGGTAAGTCACTTTACCCTCAATTGCCTCAGGTATGAATTTGATTGTAAGCCTCTCTGGGGATAGGGAAATACCCACAGTACCTGAATATAACCCACTTTGAAGTGCCAAAAAGTGAAATAATAACCCTTAAAAAAGGGTTGACAGCCTAGAGATTCCTGAAAGTATTGGTTGTAGGCGAATAAAGGCCATCAATCTGACTTAGGTAAAGAGCCATTTTCTCTGAGCCAAACTGCAGCTAAAGAACTCTGCAGTTTCAGCTATACCTTAAGATTTGGAAAATGCAGACATTATAGAAAAACAAGATTATAAACTTTGCTTAATGAGGCCCCAGAAACTGTTTACCTTCTGACTTGTCAGAAATCAAAACTCAACATGGATTGGACACAGCTTATTTTTAAGCATGCCTAAGGCTAAGTAGTTACATATTCTAAGATGAACTCTTTTTTTTTTGAGAATTGTAGAATCCTCCAATCAAGAGCTGAGTTTGGACCTCATTAATATTCTTGTACGCTTTCCTGTTCACATGCTATAAAGTAAGTGGAACCCAGGAACAAGACAGCAAAAGAGGGCCATTACCATTAGCAGGGCCTGCCATCATTCCAGGTCCAGCCAACTAATGGACATGCCTTTGGGACCAGCATTTCCATTACTGGTACTCAAATCATCTCTCTCCGACATAACAGACTTCCGGTTATGCTGCGAGCGAGGGAGTTGCGTGTCGTGAAAGCTCCTGCCAACAATTATCCTTTTTGCTTATTAATCCTTATGGGTGATCTGCCTTGGTGAATAATGGCGCTAACCAAATAGACTGGGAAACAACTGCTGCCATCCTTATGGGCTGATCGGGTGGTTGCGCTTAAAAAATCAGCTAAAAAGTCCGACGCTGCAAGGCCATCACAGACGCGCAAATCCGCTTCTGAGGAAGACATGGCCGCTGTGCCATGTGAGGCAGAAGACCAGGCTACTTCAATCCAGGCCTGGATGGAAGAATTTGCAGAATGAATTTCCACTAAATTGGATGATGGCTTGGCAGTAATAGTGGATAAGGTAGCCCAGTTGGTGGAATCAGTTCAAGACAATTCCACCAGGATCGAGGAGCAGGGCGGCAAAATACTTGATATGGAAATAGTGCTGACTTCCACCGGAGCAAAAATAGACCAGCTTGAACGGCGGCACAAAGTTGTGCAAGACAAATTAGAGGAGTCTGAAAATAGGTCAAAACGGGGGAAACATTCATATTCTGGGAGTGCCTGAGAAGGTGGAAGGATATGATGCTGTAAATCTTCTTTGGCAAGTGGCTGCCGGCCGTGCTGCAATTTGAGGAATCTCTCGCCATTATAAAAATCGATCGTGTTTATAGAGCCCTGGGACCTGCCCCGATGGCCGGAGGGGGGCCATGTGCAATTGTCAAATTGCACAATTTCACAGACAAGCGAAAAATCCTGAACACGGCTCGGAGCACTAAAGATATATGCTACCAGGATTCCCGGATCATGATCTTTCAGGATTTTTCTGCTGAGCTTCAACGGAAGCGGCAGGCCTTGCTGCAGTTAAGAAAGAATTGCAACGGAGTAACTACAAGTACGCCATGCTTTATCCCACCCGCCTCCATGTCATCTGCCACAGCCAAGTGACTATCTTGAATACCGTTGCGGCAACTGAACGATGGCTAAAGGACAATAATCAGCCAGCAGAACATGTGGACTAACATCTGTGCCTTGGCCTAGTTCTGCTACCCTGTTTATCCGTTTTGAAGAACCTGCATTGCTTGGCGGGAGCACCAATTTGATTAACACATGAAACCTCTGCGACCAAGGCTGCTTTTCAGTCTGAAGTTGTCTTCCCAGAGAATGCCTACCATTTACCCTTTTTTTCTGCTGTTTTTAAGGACCTTTTTCATTGCTGTTGAACATTTCCGTTTGTTATTCTGTTTGTTCATCCTCAATGTCTCAAATAATTTTTCAGACCCTATACATATTCGCTTTGACTCCCGGCCATATTTGGCTGGGGCATGTATTTCTATGCACTTTAGGTCCAACTCTTTTTTATGCTCTGGACATCTCTCGGGTGGCACTGCAGGATGCTGGTATTTGCGTCACCAGGTCCCTAAAGGATAGAGGGTCTGGCTGTGGGGGGGTAGGGAGCTATCCCTTCGGTCCCGATTTACTTCCCAACAGAGGGGTTAATTGTTCCTTATTTCTCAGTTTTGTACTTTGGTTGGGGGGGGGGGGGAGTTTTGAAGAGATGGGTCTGAGGTTAAGGGTGGGAGGGGAAGGGTTAGGGTGTTCTAGGGTAGGGTTGGAATTAATTAGTGTTGGGGAGGTAGGTTGGCTGGTTAAGTATGGGGGGGAGAGAGGTAGGTTGGGAGGTTGTAGAAAAGAGGAAAGATGGTGAGTTAAAGGCACATGTCTTCTTAGGCACTGTTATAGGTTTTCTGAACTGGCACAAGGATCAGGTTGCCTTAATTGCGTTCTTTTACTTCTTCCTGTTTGTGTGGTACTTCTGGTGGCCCCCTGTCTGGTACCCCTTCATTTGGCAGCCCTCTTGAGGAGCTGCATACTCTTTGGAATTTATTATCTTTATTCCTTTATTGATGAGTCATGACTACTAAATGTTTATCATTAAACGTTTGGGGGATTTCATCCCTAATCAAAAGGTGGCGCATCCTCCAGACAGCCCAGCGGTGTAATGCTCAGATTCTTTTTCTACAAGAAACTCACCTGACTCTGAACATGAAAAATTAAAGGTGGGCTGGGTAGACCAAATATATTACTTCTCTCATAATTCTAAGAATAGGGGCATATGTATTTTAATCCACAAAAATTTACCTTTAGTCATTCACCGCTCCCTTGCAGATGGGGATGGCCAATATGTCATTATTGAGGGGCTGCCTCAATTTCTCTTACCCTTGTCAATGTTTATGCCCCTAATACAGACCAATCAGGGTTTTTTCATGCCCTCACTAATCAAATAGCTCAATTTGGGTTCGATCATTTATGTTTGGGAGGTGACTGGAACTTAAGCCCAGACCCATTACTTGACAGATCTTCTTCCTCCGGGCAGCAGATCTCTCGTTACTTGGGATTTCAAGATCTAATTCACACATTCAATCTGTTAGAAGCCTGGCGACACTTTTACACCAGAGGAAAGGATTACACCTTTTATTCACCGCACCATCATTCTTATAGGAGGATCGATTTTCTTTGTTCTCCCAACTTGCTTAGTAAGGTGACTGCTAGCAATATTCTAGCATGCATGCTCTCAGACCACCACCCTGTTGAACTCTGCCAGGCCCTTGAGGCTATTCAGTCCAAACCTTTTACTTGGACACTTAATACTTAGCTTCTAGGTGACAAAAGGTTCCCAGATTTAGTGAAGGACTTGATTGCTGAATTTGACACACATAACCCAGAGGCAGACTATGCCCTTGTCCTGTGCTGGGAGGCATTTAAAGCCTTCTTTAGGGGTAAACTTATTAGCTTTGCCTGTCACCTCCACAGGGAAAGAAAGCAAAAAAAGGATCTTTTAGTGGCTCGGATTAAAGATCTGGAAACCATTCATAAACAGTCTGGCTCTGCTAAGATCCTCAACGCTGTGGAAAAATGCAGAAGAGTCTTGCAATCATTGGAGGTTCACAAGATTGGGAAAACTCTAAAACGCACAGGCTCCGAGTTTATGAGCTCGGCGACAAGCCCGGGGCATTTTTAGCCAGGGTGACTTAAAAACGCCTTTTTAAAATACTTTTCTGAATTGTATCAAGAACCAGAGGGTAATTGTCTCCCAGAAATTCAGGAGTTCATCCTTGGATTGGGCCTGCCTTCTTTGCTGAGCCTCAACAGGAAATGTTAGCTGAGCCTATATCCTTGCTTCTAGATCCAGGCAGTGGTGAAGGCTTTGGGGGGGGGGGGGGAATTGCCCAGGTCCGGATGGCTTCTCAATCGACTTCTTTAAGACGTTCTATGCCCAAGTTTCCTCTTTTCTTCTCCTGGTTTATAATTTGGCTGGGGATCATTCTCTGGGGTCCATGGATGACGTGACTATTACCCTCCTTCATAAGAAAGGTAAAGACGCCCTGAAGTGCGGTCTTATTGGCCAATCTCCTTGTTGAACTCAGGCATTAAGATTTTTGTAAAAACAGGTTTTGTGAAGGGTAGGCACTCCACATCTAATACTAGGAAATTGTTCAACCTTCTTCACTTGGCCAAACCAAGGCTTGGCAGGGGCCATAATCTCACTTGATACCAAAAAAGCATTCAACAGCGTCTCTTGGCCCTTATCTGCAGTTTTGGAAACTGCTGGTCTTCTGGCACGCTTTACTGCCTGATTCGAGCTATGTATGAGGGGCCTCTAGCGTGTCTGAATATCAAGGGACGGCTCTCCCTTTTTTTCAACATTCTGAGGGGTACACGGCAGGGCTGCCCTATTTCCCCTTTGATCTGGCTATTGAACCCATGGTTGTCGCTATTAGACAACATATTTATCTATCAAGTTTTATATATCCCTCAAAATCCTTCAAGAAACCTACACTCCAATAACTCAGGTTACTTAAACATTCCCCCTATTCAAAGATGCGCATCTGGCAACCACAAGAGAAAGAACCTTTTCAATTGCCTCACCTAAACTGTGGAACACCCTACCTAAATTCCTGAGAACTCAACATGACCTAAAAACATTCAAAAAGGACCTAAAAACACTAATGTTCCGCAAATTCCTCACTGACTTTCAGACGTCTAATCATCCCAACTCTCAACTGAACTCTCAATTGTATACCTCTTAATTCACTCTCTTCTCCCTGAACCTGCATACCCTCCCCATCTAACCTAATAATGCTCTCTGGACTTGATATACTTATTTCTGATATTGTTTAAATGGTTTTTACTGTTGCTCAACTGCAAAGAATATGTTTAATGTTCATATTGCTTTTCTGTTACAAGATAAATGTATACTTTTGTAAACCGTTATGATGGCTCAACCGAATAACGGTATATAAAACTCAACAAATAAATAAATAAATAAATATACCGTCCGGTTTCGCCATCACAACGGTTTACAAAATTACAATGTTTAACAGTGTTTCCAAAATGGTTCATATGGTTGCTATCATAGAAGAGATCATTTATAAACTTGGTTTGTAGATTAATCAAAACATATTACAGAACTGAGTAATAATCACAACTTTCTTGGGTCCATCAGTTTGCCTAGTGTTATAGGAGGGGAGCGGTGTTTTAGAGTCAGTGGGTGAGTTGGTAGGCTTTGGTAAACATCCATGTTTTTAGCTCTTTTTTGAAAGTTTTTAAGTTTTCTTGTATTCTGAATTCGATTGGGAGGGTGTTCCAGAGTTTGGGGCTTCCAAGTGAAATTGCTCTCTTTTGAGTTGAGATGAGTTGTTTAGATCGAGAAGGTGGGATCTTTAAAAGTCCTTTATTTGCTGATCTGAAGTTTCTGTTTGGAGCATGCACTTTTATGGATGAACTTAGCCAGTTTGTTTGTTTTTCATATATTATTTTATGTAGTATGGATAGTATTTTGTATTCGATCCTAAATATTATTGGGAGCCAGTGTTGAGATATAAGTGTAGGAGTAATGTGATCATGTTTTGTTTTTTTTTTAAATTTTAAATTCTTTATTTATTAGATTTTTCATTTACAAATCAAGAAAAACTCATACTATTAACATATGGTGCAATTAGACAAATATACCATGAAAAATGTAGCTATATATATCCAACCTAGTCATCACCATCATGTTATATTATAAATAAATTAATTACTCTTTAACAAAGCATTTTATATAGAAACTTAGGGTGGGAGGTCAATGAAAAAAACTAAGAGAATACCTAAAGAAATAACTTTGCATTCAAATAGGGCATTAACATAGATTAAACTCCAGCATTTCTAAATTAAACCCTCTACTCATTAGGAGTTATTGGGGAAGAAGTGGTAGGTTGTCTGGCTTCCACGAATTTTTTTAACTGATCAAACTGAAAGAATATAAATACTTCAGTACCTCTTTTTAAAATGCATTTACACGGATAACGTAACACAAAAGAAAAACCTAAATCAATAACTTTCTGTTGAAAAGTTAGAAATTCTTTTCTCCTGATTTGAGTGGCCTGAGCCAAATCAGGAAATAACTTCACCGGCTGGCCATAGAAGATCACGGGAAATTTCCTAAAGTAAGATTTCATAATGAAATTCACATCTTGTTTGTAAATAAATGATGCCAAGAGAATACTTCTCTCTATAACATCCATACTGGAATTTTCCAAAAAACTGGTCAAATTTGCTGGAACATTTACATAATTTGTTTCTCTTACCGGAGCTCTCTTATTCACAAAGTAACAACTATTAATAGACGGCATATTCTCAGGCAAGAAAGAGCTTCCGTAAGAAATCTTTTTAATGTAGTAAAAGGAATTTCACCAGCAATTTTAGGGAAATTTAAAATCCTTGTATTAAGGTATTTTGAGCTATTTTCAATAGCTTCCAAACGTCTTAAGCAGGATATTTGATCTCTAAGAATTGTCCCATTTAAGTCCTGTATTGCTTTAATTTTGTTCTTTGCCACGCCAACCTTGTTCGAAATTTGTTACTTGTTCCTGAATTTCATCTGTTCTCTGTTGAGAATTCTGGGCAACTGAATCCATTTTCCTTTCCAATCTATTCAGTGAAGCCCCGAATCCCACCATTAGCTCCCAAATAGTCTCCAAAGTTATAGTCTCCGGTCTAGGTGGTATGACCGTAAACTCACCTCCAGCATTCGATGTCATCTGGGCACGGTTTTCTTCTGCAGACACCCCCTCTCTCACATTTCCTCCGGGGCTCCGCAGCAGCCCAGTTTCCTCTCCTCTAACGCCGAGACCAACTTCTTCCACGGCGTTTAGGGAGATCTCAGCGTTCAACTCCTCCGTGGCTACTCCCCCCTCCTGCTCTGTCGGCTCCACCGCGTCATCGGTGGGTGTCTGAGTTGGTTCACCTCCGGGTTCACGCTGAGCTGGGGGTTGACGTTGGTCGGGGCTCAGGGAAGCTTCCTCCAAGGGAACTTCCCGCTCTCTTTCACAGGGATTCCCACCAGGCTCATCAGTTCCCTGAACTTCTGGAGCAGACAGAAAACGCTCAATATCGAGCTGAGTCAATGGTAGTAAGGACTCGGAGGGGTAAATCCTTACTTTACCTTTCCGCTTAGCAGGCATATCGCCGTATTTCTGGGTAATAATTACTAAAGGTTCAGCTCGAGCGTTCCCTGCCACATACTATGCCACCATCTTGCCTCTGATCATTTTATTTATTTATTTAAACATTTTTATATACCGGCATTAGTTGTGGACATCATGCCGGTTTCATGTTTTTTAAATCCAGTGAGTATTCTTGCAGTTGCGTTTTGCAGGATCTGGAGTGGGCGGATGGTATTAAGAGGTAAGTTGAATAATAGGGAGTTACAGTAGTCCAGGTTGGAGAAGATGAGTAGATGAAAGTCTGATCTGAAATCATTGGGGGAGAGGAAAAGTTTTAATTGACGTAATGTTAGGAGTTTGTGATATCAGTCTTTGATTTTAGCTGTGATGTGGTTCTTGAAGGAGAGTTCTTTGTCAATTATGACTCCAAGGTTGCATGCATGATTGACTGGAGTGATAGCCACTTTTTGGTTTATTAAGTTGAGTGGTGGTAGTTGAGGACTGTTGTTCTTTCTAGGTTTGTTTTTGGTGGCCAAACCCACAAAATTTCTTTGTATGCGGATGATGTTCTAATATATATGACTTCCCTTAAGACCTGCGGGCGGGTTCTTCTTACTCTGAAGGCAATATGGCTTTCTGGCTGGGTACAAAGTCAATTTTGATAAGCTATTTCTTGTTGATTCTAAACTATTAATCCCAGATTTGCTCAGAGAGTTCAAAGTAGTTCAACATTGATTTCAATATCTAGGTGTTTTTATTCCCCAAAACCTTAGGGATCTCTTTGGGAAGAACTTTGCCCCGTATCTCATCTCAAGCAAAAGCTCTTAGACTGGGAACACCTGACTGTCTCCTGGGACTGGCAGAGTCAGTTTACTTAAAATGAATCTCCTTCCGCAATTACTATATTTATTTCAGCATGTCCCCTGTTCCATCTCGGCCTTTTTTTACAGAACTAAACAAGTGCATAATTAAATTTATATGGAAGGGGAAGCAGGTTTGGATTGGTCTGCGGAAGCTTTGGCTCCCTAAATCGCAAGGAGATCTCACCCTGCCTAACTTGCAGCTCTATCTTTGGGCTGCACAGCTAATTTTTTTGAAAGCTTGGATGAGGTGCAGGGATGACGCCTGGTTACAGCTGGAGAGGGTGCAGACAAAGGCAGTAAATATTGGGGTACTCCCTCCCCCATGATTCGTCTAACGGCAGGAGGATCTGTCGTGCAAGTCCTTTAATTGCACATACCTTGCATATTTGGCGTCAGGTGTTATGGTCCCTGGGGCGCTCCGAGGCAGATGTCTTGCTTATTGCACCCAATTATGAAAACCCAAATCTCTCTGGGTACACTTTCTCCCCTATGTTTAAGGAGTGGAGGGACAATGGCCTCATGTATGTTACACAGCTGTGGGATGATACAGAATTTCTCTCTTTCCAATCGCTATGTGAAGATTATGATCTCTCCCCATGCTCCCATGTATATTATCTCCAATTAAGAGAGGCTTTGAGGGACAAGTTTGACCTGTTCCAACCTTTGTGCCGATTAGATGGTCTGGAGTCTTTTCTGAGTGACCCCGACGCCTATGTAAAAGGCATAGCCCTCATATATGCAGGTATTCTACACAGTAAATATGGTCTCCATACGCCACAACCCATAATCGATGCATGGAATGCAGACATAGACCTCTCACTGGACTATAAAGCCTGGAAACACATTTGGAGTGCGGCCCGCCATGTTTCTATTTGTGCTCAGCGCAAGGAGCTAATGCTTAAATTGTTGAATAGAACCTATCACACTCCTCTCTTTTATTCTTGATGTTTCCCGATGGCCTGAGCACTCTGTTGGCGTGGGTGCGGCCAACCCAGCTCCTATATCCACATGTAGTGGTTTTGTCCTATCGTTGGTAAATTCTGGGCACAGGTTACCCAAGAGATAGCGGATATGCCAGGTATTTCTGTACATGTGACTCGAGAGTTAGGTCTCTTGAGTCATTGGAACAAGTCCCTAGTTCCAGTTAGGCACAGGGCACTAGTAGGATAGCTACTTCTTGCAGCAAGGTTTACCATTGCTACATTCTGGAAGACATGTCCTACGATAGCCTACTGGAACAAGCAGGTTCAAGATATAGCTGATATCTAAACAACTACGCTATGATTTAAAGAATGAACAAGCCAAATACATGTCTATTTGGGGCCCCTATAGAGAGTACTTGAGTACCCATTAAAATGCTGCCTAAATGTATATTATGTACCTGACAATCTGGTCCTGTTTTCCCTTTTTCTCTGAACTACATGATCTTATATTTTGGAGAGAGGTTTCTCTTCTCAATAATAATATTTTGTGATTCTTACATACTGTTTCAATTCTATGACATGTGCCTGCATTCCTGTGACCTGAAAACAGACACGTACTGGAGATCACTACACCAAATCATCCAGCTGAATATTCCTACATAAAAGCTGCATCTCTGCCTTATCCTTTGTGACTAGCCTATAGACAGCTGATGCTGAAGACCTTGTACCTGACACTATGTTCCTGTCCAGCAACACAGAGATTCCCTGCACAGAGTGTGAAAAGATTGCATCCTGCCTCAATTACTATTTATCAACTTGTAAAATAGACAAACTCCTAATAGTGTATTCCAAAAGACAGAGAAGTGATTCTTATTTATAAATATATTTATAATCCACAATATTCAAAGGTCTAATTGGAGTACAGTAAGAACATTCAAAAACAACAGCTAAAAATATATCCAAACAAAACAAGAACCTAAGCAAATCTAAGTAATTTGTGATTAGTTAGCTTGTAGGGTTTGTGTATTTGAGAATCTGTAAAAATTTACAACTGAGTGACCTGTTGCCCTAGCTAAGAAATTTTAAAAGTCCCTCTTAATTGTATTGCATCACCAGAAGAAATTAAAATATATTTGCATAATACCTAATTAATTATGTTTAATTGATAAAAACCCATTATAGAAGAGTTGCTTACTTGAAAGAGGTGTTCTCCAAGGACAGCAGGATGTCAGTCCTCACACATGGGTGACATCATCCGATGGAGCCTGGCATGAAAAATGTATGTCAAAGTTTCTAGAACTTTGACTGATCCTCTCTGAGCATGCAATATACCATGCATCCACATGGGGTCCCCTCAGTTTTATAATATAGAATTAAGATCATCATAATAAAAAACAAGCCCATGATGTGCAGCCCCAACTCCATGGGGAGGCGGGCAGGTCTTGTGAGGACCAACATCCTGCTGTCCTCGGAGAACACCTGTTACAGGTAAGCAATTCTGCTTTCTAAGAGAACAAGCAGGATGGCAGTCCTCTTACACAGGTGAATCCCTAGCTACAGGTGGCCCCCCTCCTCAACAAAAAAGGGGACAAACAAAACAGGTACCAATGGGCACAACAACAATTTGTTTTAACAAGAGGCGGGCAGTCTAAACAGAAACAGGCTCTAACCCTCAAAGATGTTTCGAAGGACAAATTGGCCAAACCTGCTGGAGCATTGGCCACCCCAATCCAAACAGTAATGTCATGTGAATGAATGGATGGCAGTCTACTTTGCAGCTCTGCAGATCTCCTCCATTGGACTGCTTGCTAGTGGGCCACCGATGCTGCCATGCCTCAGAGTGAGCCTTGATATGACCCCCAAGATGCAATTCGGCCTTGGCACAGCAGGAGGAGATGCAGTTTGCTAGCCAATTGAAAAGTGTCTGCTTGGCAATGGCAATCCCCAGACTGTACTGGTCAAAAGAAACAAAAAGCTGGGTGGTCTGTCTATGGGCTTTTGTCTGCTTGGGACAGAAGGCTAAGGATCTCTTGCAGTGCAAATTGTGCAAGGCTTGATTGCCTAGGGGCCTGGGAAAAAATGTTGGCAGGACAATGGACTGTCAGGAAGTCTGACACCACCTTAAGAAGGAACTTAGGATTCCTGCACAAGACCACCCTTTCATGAAAAAACTTAGTGTAAGGTGGATAAGTCACGAAGGCCTGGCGCTTACTGACACTGGACATGAAGTAACCACCAAAAACATGAACTTCCAAGTTCAGGCACTTCAGATCATAGTGGCACAGCAGCTCAAAAGGAGCTTACATCAGCTGAGCTATATACCACGTTCAGGTCTCAAACACAGAGGGATGCCTTAAGGGAGGTTTTAACTGAAGCAGCCTCCACTATAGGCTGTACAGAGTTGGGCTTACCCTCTGAATCATGGTGATATGAGTCAATTGCACTCAGATGAACTCTAATGCAGCTGAGTTTTTGGGTACTTGCCAGGTTCTTATGGCCTGGATTGGCCACTGTTGGAAACAGGATGCTGGGCTTGATGGACCCTTGGGGACTGACCCAGTATGGCATGTTCTTATGGTCTTGACTAGCATTGGAGAGATGTAGAAGGTAGTTTTTGTGTAGAGCAGGAGAAAGGGTTTAATGTTTATACCACACAGAAAACCTCTTGCAGTTCAGTCTATAGGACTTTCTAGTAGAAGGCTTTCTAGGAGTCTGAAAGATTGAAGGGTTGTAGAATCAACCTCTCAATATACAAACTATGAGCGACAGGGTCTGAAGATTGGGATGTTGCAACCTGCCCCGGATCCTGGGTGATGAGTTCTGGAGAAGTCCCCAGACTAATCAATTTCCAGATGGACAACTCCCGAAGGAGTGGAAACCAGATCAGCCCTGCGCGACCGGTGCGGACCCGCCGGGGTCAAGGGCTCGCCTTGCCTCCACGCCGCACAGCCCACTCATCCTCCGGCAGCCCCCACCACGACGCTGCGATCGGCGGTAGGGCCCGCCCAACACCCATCACGCAGGCGGAGCAACCCGAGCCCATAAAGGGCAACGCCCAACCCAGGTCTGCTCTCTTTAGCTGTTCAGCCCTGTGCGACCGGCGCGGACCCGCCGGGGTCAGGGGCTTGCCTTGCCTCCATGCTGCATGGCCTTACATGCATGCTGCACTCGTCCTCCGGCAGCCCCCACCATGACGCTGCGATCGGCGGTAGGTCCTGCCCAACACCCACCATGCAGGTGGAGCAACCCGAGCAGTCTGCCCGCAGTCCGCTCTCCATCACCTTCCATCTTCGACCCTTATCCCCCTTCCACCCCTATATCACGTTATGATGGCCTCATGTTACTCTATGACTTATGTCAACTTAAGACATTAATGTTTATGCCTTATGTTAATTCATAAAATTATGTCACCTCATTTCCCTATTGTTTATGCCTTATGTTACTCTATGACTTAGATCACTCTATGATAGCTGGATCACTTGTGTTTCCAGACTTCACCACCCAAAAGGCTTCGTTACACAAACTGCCTTCGCCTCTTTATTTATCTGTTACATGTTATTGTATTTTTTACCTCATTTAAGTAGTTAATTTCAATTCCAATTTTTACTTTATTTTTATATTGTATTTATTTATTGTGTAGACTTCAGGGAAATCTAACCAAGTTATAATTTAACCAGACTTAGTTCATCTTTATCTAAAACCATCCAGTTTGTCCCTAACCCAGAGAAGTTACCTTATGAAGTTTCCTTGAATCGTTACTATTCATTATGTTATGTAAAGCCTTGTTTAATATGTTTCTTGTAAAGCCAGGGGCACTGTTTCCCGTCCCGCGGCATTATTGTTGTTACCTGTAAACCGGACTGATTTGTTTCCCAACAAGAATTTCGGTATATAAAAATTCTAAATAAATAAATAAATAAATAAATAAATAAATAAATAAATAAATGGCAACGCTCGCCCCAGGCCTGCTCTCTTCGGCCGTTCAGCCCTGCATGACTGGCACGGACCCGCCGGGGTCAGGGGCTCGCCTTGCCTCCACGCCGCACGGCCTTAGTTGCAGGCCACACGGCCCACTCGTCCTCCGGAAGCCCCCACCACGATGCTGCGATCGGCGGTAGGTCCCGCCCAACATCCACCACGCAGGCGGAGCAACCCGAGCCCATAAAGGGCAACGCCCGCCCCAGGTGTCGCGTGCCTAAGGAGCAGGACAAAGGGGCATGCCCCTTTGTGCCCCCCTACAATGCCCCCCCAAACAAAATGAAATCTCACTGCACACCCCTTCCAACACACAACCACCCATTCCCTTACACAAACACCACACATACCCACACCCACACACAATAAAGACCCACCACAGCAACAATCTGCTCACCCACCAACGTCCTAGAAGCCTCATAACCATACCCATAAACACAAACGCTCACATGGCAAAGCTACCCCTTCTATCACTCATCCTAATCAATGTACAATCAGTTTCTAAGAAAATCCCCATTCTACATGATCTCCTAATGGACGACTGCCCTGACATCCTCTGCATAACAGAATCCTGGCTCAAGAAATCGGACATACGACTCAACCAACTACCCCACAGCATATAATATCTTCTCATTACCAAGACCTAAAAGAAAAGGAGGAGGACTACTATTTCTAGCATCAAAGAAATTCAAATTCATTCAATACCCCATTAATCGCTCTCCACCTCTGGAAACTGGCTTCTTCAAAACAAAAAACCTTCAAATCATGATGGTATATGCCCCACCCAAATGCCTGGACCTTCACATATCCTCCGTCATCGAAATCATCCCATCACACATTAAACATGGACACACCAGCAATCATTCTAGGGCAGTGGTCCTCAACCCTGTCCTGGGGGCCCACCAGCCAGTCAGGTTTTCAAGATATCTACAATGAATATGTATGAGAGAAAATTTGCATGCACTGCCTCCATAACATGCAAGTTTTCTCTCATGCATATTCATTGTGGATATCCTCAAAACCCGACTGGCTGGTGGGCCCCCAGGACAGGGTTGGGGACCACTGTTCTAGGGGACTTCAACCTCCACATAGATGCTACCCCACAGTCCCCCACCTGTAAACTCCTGCTTGAAACCATGACAGCCATCGGTTTCAAGCAAATAGTAAACACACCAACGCAGAAATCTGGCCACACACTTGACCTCATATTTATCAACAACAAAACATCACGCACCAACAACCCCCTCTCAACAATCAACATCCCTTGGTCTGACCACAAACTGATCCACACCACACTCCAACTCAAAATCAACCACACTGAAACCAGATGTATGTTTTGTTATATCAAATTCCCCAAACCATGCCCCAGCCAAGACATAGCAGAAGCCCTACCCACTGCATTAAAAGACCTCAACCTCAACACCGCAAACACAGCCACCAACTCATGGCTCACCATCAATGCTGAAATCGCAAAATCAAAATGTCCTATCATCACCAAAGAAATCAAAACTGGGAACTCCCTCAAAGCGCTATGGTACAAACACGAGCTGAAAAACATCAAGTGAAAACTCCGACAAGCTGAAAAAAAATAGAGAAAAGGCCCTACCCCAACCCACCTGGACAAATACAGAACAATTCTTCACATCTACAAAACTGACATAGACCAGGCCAAACGAAAATAGTACACAAAGAAAATCCACGATCACCAATACAACCCAAGAGCCCTATTCAACTACGTCATCAAGCTTACTCAACTCATCCAAACCTCACTCTCCAATGAAAATACCTCTATAACCTGCAGCAAACTAGCACAGTTCTTCCTGGACAAAGTCTCCAAACTAATCACACCTGCCCCTCAAACTACTAAGGAGATATCAACTTCCCAGCTCATGACCATCCCCACCTGGTCCACCTTCGAACCCATAGCCTCCACAGAGATAAAAACCATCATACAAAAAATAAACCCAGCCTCGACTCCATTCCATCACAGCCCTGAAACTAATCCAAACCTATAGCAGAAATCATCAACATATCCCTAGGGCAAGGAAACTTCCCTGAAGCTCTCAAATGTGCCATCATCAAACCTATATTAAAAAAAACCACAGCTCCCTGCTGGTCTTTTGGAACTTTCTCTTTTTGAAGTCTTATACGAAGTAAGCTGGTTACAAAACCCTTCTGGTCATTGGAATGTTCTCAGCTTGAATTCTCATATTAAGTAATCTGGTTATAACACTCTGCTAGTCATTCTGAATTTTTCATTTTGAGGCAATTTTTACTAAGACTGATAATTTGGAATTTTATTTCTCATATATTTCACACTGCACTCCTTGGTTGTTTCCTGTCATTTGGAAAACGGTGATATGAGACAGGAGCGTGCGTAAAAGTGCGGTCTGTAGGTCTCATTCTTCTGCTGTCAAGATGGCAGATACCTCTGTAGGCGCTAAGGTTCTTGACTCATTGTCATCTGATGCTCTTCTTCAAATATCTCAAAGTGTAACGGCAGCCTTAGACCTTCGCTTAACTAAAATACAGACTTCTATGGACGATATTAAATTAGCTTTGGAAGGGCAAACGAAAAGGTTGGATGAAGCAGAACATGTTTTATCTGACCACGGAGATAGGCTGATTGAGTCTGAACGCAGTGTGGAGACGTTGCAATCTACTCAACAAGAATTGCTTTCTAAAATTGAGGTCTTGGAAGACAGAGATCAGAGAAATAACATTCGTATTATCGGGGTCCCTGAAACAGTAAAAGACAGTGGATTGCCTGATTTTGTGGAATCTTGGTTACCGAAACAATTGAGTTTAGAGTTTCCTAAATCTCAGATGATCTGTGAACGGGTGCATCGAATTGGAACATTGCAAGAAGGAGCGAAAAGACCAAGACCAATATTAGCGAAAATATTGAACTGGACATATAAGACCCAGATTATTCGAGCTTTTAAGCAAATGACTATAGAATTTCAAGGTCATAAGATTCTCCTATTTAACGATTTTTCAATGGCGACTATGGCGCAATGAAAGATTATGTCTCCAGCGTGTACTGAGTTGCATAAACGTAGCATCAAATTTGGTCTACTTTATCCAGCCAAGCTGCGTGTTTTCCATGATAACAAAGTTCTCTTTTTTACGTCTAGAGATGAAGCGGACAGATTTATAGCTACCTTACCAGCAGTTGGAGGAGAATATTGGTTCATAATGGGGGAAGCAAGCATTAGTTTGTTTACTGTTGTGGAATTTTTTTGTTTATAATTTTGTTTAATTTGGTTTCAAAAGACCTTGAATGTTTAACTGGAGTATCAGGTCCTACTAATTTTGAGGACCGTGCTGCTCCATAATGTTCTATTAATGCTGCATGTTTATTCTATTATTGATGTTTGGGAGGAGGGAGGCATGGGGGGCCTAGAGGGGAGCCTCTCTCTCTATTGTTCTTTGTGTGAGAAATGGCTCTGAGCCTCTTGGGGCAGGTGATGGTGTTGTGGAATATGTGGGTATGTGTGTTGTTATGTATGTGGTATGATTGGTTTGATTGGAGTATGGTTGTGCTGTCTGGTTTTTGGTTATTGGTGAGGGGGGGGGGGAAGCCCTGGGGGACATCCTTTATATTAAGTCAGTTATTTATGGTTCTATGTTGTTGGGGGATGTTTTCATATGACCCCGGTGGCTTAGGCTGGGAAGTCCAGGGATTTTTTTTACAAATAAGTTGCCTTATCTTTTTGGAGATGTTTATCAAGAACCTAAGGATATGGCAACAGTAAAATGCATATCTCTAAACGTAGATGGCATACACTCCCCTCTAAAAAGAAAGAAACTTCTTATGGCTTTTAAACGCACTGGGTCACATATTGTGTTTCTTCAGGAGACTCATCTGTCGTTGGAAGAACATAACAAATTGAAAAGAGAATGGGTAGGGCAATGTTTTTTCTCTTCATATTCATCTCGAAAACGAGGGGTGGCTATATTGATCCATAAGCAACTGGCTTTTCAATCTGAAAAGATATGGCAGGATCCTGAAGGTCGTTATGTCATAGTTAAAGGATTGTGCAATCAGCAAAAAGTGGCTCTTTGTAATGTATACGCACCTAGGGGCGGATTTTCAAAGGCCCGCGCGCGCCTATTTTGCATAGGCCGCCGGCGCGCGTAAAGCCCCGGGGCTTCCTGTCGGGGGCGTGCCGAGATGACGCGCCGTTTAGGGGGCGGGGCGGGGCGTTTCGGGGGGGGGGGGGCGACGTGGGCGTGGTTTCGGCCCGGGGGCGTTCCGGGGGCGTGGCCGCGGCCTCCGGAACAGCCCCCGGGACCGGACCACGGAGCGGGGCACCCGGCCGATGCGTGCAAAGTTACGCCTGCTTTCAGCAGGCGTAACTTTGCCGACAAAGGTAGGGGGGGTTTAGATAGAGCTGGGGGGGTGGGTTAGGTAGGGGAAGGGAGGGGAAGGTGGGGGGAGGGCGAAGGAAAGCTCCCTCCGAGGCCGCTCCGAAATCGGAGCGGCCTCGGAGGGAACAGGCAGCGCGCGCTGGGCTCGGCGCACGCAGGTTGCACAAATGTGCACCCCCTTGCGAGCGCCGACCCCGGATTTTATAAGATACGCGCGGCTACACGCGTATCTTATAAAATCCAGCGTACTTTTGTTCGCGCCTGCTGCGCGAACAAAAGTACACGCTCGCGCAATTTTTTAAAATCTGCCCCTCAATGTTTATCAACATACATTTTTTACCTGTCTTTTGAGAATTCTTGTTGAATTTTCTGATTGTGCACTTCTGTTAGGTGGGGATTTTAATATGGTAGCCAACAAGATGGAGGATTGCAAGCCACCTAAACCTGTATTACCGGATGACACTAACAAAGGCTCTAATTTTCTATGCAATGAATTACATTTAATGGATATCTGGAGAGCATTGCACCCTGGGGAACAGGACTTCACTTTTTTTTCTCATCCTCATGGGTCTTATTCCCGTTTAGATTATTTTTTAATATCGGAGTTCCTGTTCCCCAGGGTGTCAGCTGCTACCATAGGTACTTTTGCCCTATCAGATCATACACAGATATCAGTTACAATATTGTTTGGTCATAATCCAAAACCCCAATATTCTTGGCATATGTCTCCAGGATTATTCTTGGATAAAGAGTTCTCCTCGTTCCTTACTGATCGTTGGGAAGAATATATGCTTATGAACAATACCACTGATGTTGCACCCCGGATCTTATGGGAGGCTGGAAAGGTAGTTATAGGAGGACACATCATAGCCTATGTTGCTACTCAAAATAAAAAGTGTAACGCAGCAATTCTTAAACTAACTGGGGAATTGAAACAAGCACAGTTTAGACATATTAAGGCAATGTCAGAATGTAGTAAATGTGAAGTAAATGAACTGAGGGAAAGTCTGCAGGCGCTTTTGTTTCAACGGGCATCCAAGTCTATGAAATTACAAATATCAATTATATAGATTCGGTAATCGTCCCAGTAAACTATTGGCTAGTCTGATCAGAGCACGTGGCCCCAAATCTTTTATTACTAGTATTAAAGATAATAAAGGGACCAGTCAGACATCTTTAGTTGCTATTGCAAATCGTTTCTTGGAGTATTATAGTGAACTTTATAGAAAGAAACATAGCCATCTTTCAAATAGGGAGTCTTTCTTTTCTAATCTTCCTTGGCCACAACTTACTGAGTCTCAGCTCCTCGCGTTAAACAGCCTATAAACTGATTCTGAATTCATGCCATTATACATGGTCTCAAGTTGGGTACAGCTGCTGGCCCAGATGGTTTTGGCCCTGAATTCTATAAGATTTTGAAATTCCACATTTTATCTGTATTAAAGTCATACTTTAATAGTTTAGTTCAGGGAACCTCAATTACTCCTAGTGAAAATCAATCTACTATTGTGTTACTCCCCAAACCTGGGAAGGATTTACAAGAAGTGGGCTCATATAGGCCTATCTCTTTAATAAATGGGGATTTAAAAATTCTGGCAGCTTTGCTGGCAGCGGTGATCAAACAGGCTTTATTAAAGGACGGCAAGGTGTTAAAAATGTAAGACGGTTGATTGGACTTTTAAATTTTCACCCTAAGGTGGAGGCCCTGGTGTTGAGTTTAGATGCAGAAAAGGCCTTTGATTCTCTTTCTTGGGATTATCTGTTTTGGTCACTGCAATCTTATGGTATATCAGGCCCCTTTTTATCTTGGTTAGGTGCCCTGTATGCTAGTCCTAGTGCAAGGTTACTTATTAATGGTACCCTTTCTGAATCCTTTCCTATTTTATGTGGGGTACGTCAAGGGTGTCCTTTGTCTCCACTTCTATTTGTTTTGGCCCTGGAACCCCTGGCTATTAAGTTGCGCTTAGAGGATGGGTTTAGAGGTATCAGTATTGGTCGTCAACAAATGAAATTAGCAATGTTCGCAGATGATATCTTGCTGTTTGTGGGTAAGCCTAGGACTAGTATACCTGTTATTATTCAATTTTTTAAGATTTTTCAATCTATTTCGGGCCTTACCATTAATTTTTCTAAATCGGAAGCACTTGCCCTTGATCCTGGATTGCAAAGTCAGTGGCCTGGATTGTTCCCTTTTAAGTGGGCTCCGAATAAAATGAAATATCTGGGGGTTTGGATTTCTCGAGATCCTTTGGATTTATATGAACTTAAAATAAAAACCACACTGATAGAATTGGATGCCCAACTAAAGGCTTGGCACTCATTACCTCTCTCTCTCTTTGGTAGATGTGCTCTTCTTAAAATGGTTATTATGCCTAAGTTACTTTATAAATTACATATGTTGCCTTGTTGGCTAACTAGCAAGGATGTAAGGTGGTTGCAATCTTCCTTCCAAAAATTTATTTGGGTTGGGAAAAAAGCGAGGTTACGATATCAGTTGTTGATGTCTCAACGGGGGGAAGGAGGCCTTGGCTTGCCGGATATTAGGTTATACAATGTGGCATGCCAACTCCGTTATGTAGGAGAGTGGATCCTTGATGAATATGCATACTGTGATGATAGACTGGTTATTAGCATGGTTGCACCTTGGTCACCTTTGTACATGATCCAAGCAAGTCCGAAGGTTTACCGGACCTTACATATCCCTCGTAGTTTGGTGCAACCTTGCCGTCAGGCTTGGCACTGGATGCGGTCCCACGGAGGCTTGTCTGGTCTCACTTCTCTTTTAATGCCTTTAATGGGTAATTTTGATTTTTTACCAAGTCTAGACAACTATCATTTTTTTGATGCCTGGTTACAGAAAGGTTTAGCATTTATTTTTCATTTTTATGTTACTGACTCACCAGTAGTACGGGACTTTACATCATTGGCAAGAGACTATAATCTTCCCGCAAAGCATTTTTTTGCTTATCTACAGACACGTCACTATCTTCAATCCTTGCATTGGACTGTTGAGAATTATACAAGGGAGTCAACTTTTGCACAGCATTATTTTGATAGGATTTTAATGGGTAATTTCATCAAAGGATGGTGTGAATTTGGCAGAACATATCGCTCAAAATCACATCTAGATTCATTAGCTCGATATTGGACTGAAGCATTGAGTATGGATGTTCCCTCTACATACTTACATTTGTGTTTTAAACTCATGTCTAAAAGCATACCTGACCTTTCTCTACAAGAGTTGCAATTTAAAATTTTACATCATATTTTTTGTGATGACGTTCGCCGATGTAGGATGGGAAGATTATCCTCTACTAAATGTATTAAGTGTCATCAAGTAATAGGTACTTTGGTACATAGATTGCAGTAGTTGCTCAATATACTGCCTCTTCTATTATTTGGACGGGCAAGCTGCTTCTATCTGGTCTAAGAGGAGCCATTTCTTCTTATAAATTGTCCTTAGATAAATTTGGTCACACTGCCGTATTACTGGCATGCCGTACTATTTTAGCTGATTGGATAACACCAGAAGTCTCCTGACTTGCGGGCCTGGTATGGGCGGCTTGCATTCTCAATGCAAATGGAACAGATGGTTGCCTTAAGGAGTGAGAAAGAAAGAGATTTGATATACCAGTCTTGTTGGTCAACTTGCTATGATCTACTACCGTCTGATCTTCAGACTACCTTAAATGTTGCTGGATATCATTCCTCTTGGAGTTGACTGAAATTATTTGGTTTGTTATATGACCCTATTACATTGGGAACTTTGAGGGAGCAGTTGATGTCTTATGTGTTTTAAATGATGAGCAATTGAATTTTGAAGGATATATCCCCAGGGTAGGGGGGGGGGGGAGAAATGGTTGTGGGTACTGTGTGCATGGTTGTCTGGGTTGTGAATGTGTGTATTGGGCTAAGATTAGAGTTGGTTTTTTTTGTTCTTATAAATTCTAAAAAGAAGGTATAAGGGGAGTTGTTCGAGCTTGTTTTAGTAATGTATATAGTTACTAATTGCTCCTTGTAAGTATTTTTATTTGTACCTATGATGTTTTAATAAAAATGCTTTTGACAAAAAAAAAACCCCAAAAAAAACAAAACACACCTTGATACCAATGACCCTACTTACTTCAGACCCATATCAAACCTCTCCTTCATCGCAAAAATCATGGAAAAAACCATCAACTTTCCGAACACCTAGAATCCCAAAAAATACTATACCCATCGCAACAAGTAAGAACATAAGAAATTGCCATGCTGGGTCAGACCAAGGGTCCATCAAGCCTAGCATCCTGTTTCCAACAGAGGCCAAACCAGGCCACAAGAACCTGGCAATTATCCAAACACTAAGAAGATCCCATGCTACTGATGCAATTAATAGCAGTGGCTATTCCCTAAGTAAACTTGATTAATAGCCTTTAATGGACTTCTCCTCCAAGAACTTATCCAAACCTTTTTTGAACCCAGCTACACTAACTGCACTAGCCACATCCTCTGACAACAAATTCCAGAGCTTTATTGTGTGCTGAGTGAAAAAGAATTTTCTCCGATTAGTCTTAAATGCGCTACTTGCTAACTTCATGGAATGCCCCCTAGTCCTTCTATTATTCAAAAATGTAAATAACTGAGTCACATCTACTCATTCAAGACGTCTCATAATCTTAAAGACCTCTATCATATCCCCCCTCAGCTGTCTTTTCTCCAAGCTGAACAGCCCTAACCTCTTCAGCCTTTCCTCATAGGGGAGCAGTTCCATTCCCTTTATCATTTTGGTTGCCCTTCTCTGTACCTTCTCCATCGCAACTATATCTTTTTTGAGATGTGGCGACCAGAATTCAAGGTGTGGTCTCACTATGGAGCAATATAGAGGCATTATGACATTTTCCGTTTTATTAACCATTCCCTTCCTAATAATTCCTAACATTCTGTTTGCTTTTTTGACTGCTGCAGCACACTGAGCCAACGATTTTAAAGTATTATCCACTATGATGCCTAGATCTTTTTCCTGGGTGGTAGCTCCTAATATAGAACCTAATATCGTGTAACTACAGCAAGGGTTATTTTTCCCTATATGCAACACCTTGCACTTGTCCACATTAAATTTCATCTGCCATTTGGATGCCCACGGATTCAGAAAAACCCTCAGCAGAGACCCTCCTACTTACCCTTGCCGACTCAGCACTCAGAGGTCTAGATGCCGGTCAATCCTACCTTCTTAAACTACTGGACATATCCGCTGCATTCGACACCATCAACTACAACACCCTCCTAACTAGACTAAGCGAGATTGGACTAAACGGCAACACAATCAAATGGTTCAGCTCTTACCTAACAAACAGAACCTACAAAGTAACCTTCAACAACGAAGAATCAAAACAGTTCCCCCTTTCACACAGCATCCCCCAAGGATCATCACTTTCTTCTACCCTGTTCAACATTTACATGCTCCCACTATGCAAACTCCTCACCGACCTGGGCCTACAATACTTTGTATACGCTGATGATGTCCAGATCCTCCTCCCCACCAAAGAAGACCTACAGAACACCCAACTACAATGGAACTCCATCCTGGCTCAAATAAAAAAATTCCTATCACAATTATCACTCACCCTTAACCACTCTAAAACTGAAATCCTACAAATCTCTAACAATCCCCCCACATGGAATATCCAAGACCATTCTTCCACTCAAAACAAAAGCCAAATTGTTGCAACAGTAAGAGACCTAGGCATCACACTAGACTCCGAGCTCAATCTGAAAACCTTCATAAATACAATAATAAAAGAGGGCTATTTCAAACTCCAAGTCCTCAAAAAAATCAAACCCCTACTACTCACTCAAGACTACCTATCAATACTCCAGGCCCTCATCCTTTCTAAACTCAACTACTGCAACTCCATTCTCCTTGGACTCCCAGCCTCCACCCTCAAGCCATTCCAACTACTGCAAAATGCGACAGCCAGATCCCTCTCAAACAGCATATATCACACATCACCCCCATTCTGTAAGACCTCCACTGGCTCCCCATAACCCACAGAATTCAATACAAAGCCCTTACCCTCATGCACAAATCCATCAACAACGAAAAGACTGACTGGCTAAAGGACACCCTTCATCCATACTCCTCTCAAAGAAACCTGCATTCTAAAAACACTGGACTACTTACGGTCCCCTCCAAACAAGCACACCTCTCCTCAACGCGTGAACGCGCATTCTCAATAGCAGGCCCCACTCTGCGGAACAAAATAACCAACAAAACTCTGAACGGAACCCTCATCACAAAACTTCAAGAAAGCCCTAAAAACCTGGCTTTTCCGAAAAGCCTATCCCGACAACATCTAACCCACCCCTCTGGGATCCAACCCCAAACAACCAGCTCTACAACCCCACCAAGAGTTCTCATAATACCTCCAACAAAGGTCCATACTACCTCAATAACATTTGCTACTATAACGATAATGTTAAGAAACTAAACAGCGTATGTTACTCAATGTTATAATTGTTAAAGCACTACACAGATATAATTGTTTACAATGTTACAATGTTTGTTACAATGTTACAATGTAAAAATAATATGACCACCGTTACTTTATCAAAAAAGTTATCTTGTAAACCGATATGATACCCACGGGTGAATGTCAGTATATAAAAATAAATAAGTAAGTAAATAAATAAATAATTGTTCCCTTTGTCCTCTCTGAGCTTCAACAAAATCTTTGCCACCAGCGGAACTGGAAGATACGCATACAGGAAACCCTGGCCCCAATGTAGGGCAAAGGCATCTGAGGTTAATTTGTTGCGTCCCCTTGTACCTGGAGCAGAACTGAGGAACCTTCCTGTTGCAAGAAACCACTTGCAAGAAACCTGTTGCAACCCACTCACGAAACCTAGGTGTCATACTTGACAATCAACTCTCCTTCAAACCTTACATCAAATCTATCCTCAGCAACTGCTACTTCAAGCTGCAAACCCTTAAAAAACTCAAACCTCTACTTTACTTCTCTGATTTCCGTACTGTATTCCAGTCTATCATATTTTCTAAAATAGATTACTGTAACGCTCTTCTCCTTGGTCTCCCTGCTACCTACATCAAACCTTTGCAACTTCTTCAAAATGCTACTGCACGTATCCTCACAAATGCCAATAAGAAGAACCACATCACTCCCACTATGATCGATCTCCACTGGCTTCCTATACAATCTCGTATCCTCTACAAACTCCTTACCCTTATTCACAAAAGTATTACTAATGAGCATTACCACTGGATAAACCCCCCCTTCCTTCCTCGCACCTCCACAAGACCAACTCGCGCCGCTCTCCATGGAACCCTCTGCACTCCATCTATAAAATCAATAAGACTCATCTCTACCACAAACAGAGCCCTTTCACTTGCCGGCCCCACCCTCTGGAATTCCTTGCCCCCAGACCTACGCACTGAAACCTCCACACCCAAATTTAAAAAAAACCTCAAAACTTGGCTCTTCCTACAAGCCTATCCATCGCTTACCTCTCATACGAACTCTTCCCATTCTGTGACTTACTGTTAAAAACCTCCTCACTTTCGTCAGGCCTCCCAATCCTCCTCTATTTTTCCCCCATAATCAAAACCAGCAATCTTAACGTACATATTATTTTGAACCCTGTACATAGCCTCTCCTTTAGTGATTTTATTTATCCCCCTCCCCTAACTTAGGATACCCCTAGTTGAAGTTATCAGCTAAATTATTTGGTTTATTGCTATATTCTTGTTGACTGTTCCTTTGTTCATTGTAAAGGCTATGCCTATTTTATATGTAAACCGATGCAATGTGCAAACGGATGTCGGTATATAAAATCATTAAAATAAAATAAATAAATAAAATAAAAATAAACAAACAGATCCACCATCAAGCTTCCTAAGAGACATGATACGATTTACTAACCCTTGATTCAGAGACCATTCATGGGGTCTGAAGGAGTGACTCGGTCTGTCCACTATCATATTTTCTGTAATAGCCACGTATAGTTGTGCTCATAAGTTTGCATATTCCTGGCAAAATTTGTAAGATGCATAGCATTTTAAGAAAACATGAGTGATCAGACAAAAAACATGTGTTTTTTTAATGTATTTCAAATTAAACTATTATGCATCACGGAATAGCACAATCATTAAACAAACCATAGCAATATGGGAAATAAATAAAATGGACCTGTTCTTAATATTGTATATTACCCCCTTTTGCATAAATGACAGCTTGCAGTCTTTTGTGATAGCTGTGAACGGGCCCTTTATTTTTTCATGTGGTAAAGCTGTCTATTCCTCTTGGCAAAACATCTCCAGATCCTGTAAATTCTTTGGCTGTCTAGTATGAACTGCATGTCTGAGCTCTCCCCAAAGAGGCTCAATGATGCTGAGGTTAGAGGCAGTGATGGCCACTCCTGAACCTTTACTTTCTTCTACTGCAGCCACTGAAGGGTTGACTTGGCCTTATGTTTTGGATTACTGTCATGTTAGAAAGTCCAAATATGCCCCATGTGTAGCTTCCGGGCTGATGAATGCAAATTTTCCTTCAATATTTTCTGCTAAGATGCTGCATTCATCCTGTCATTAATTTTGAATAAATTCCCTGTGCCACTGTAACCGCCTCCCCCCCCCCCCAAAACAGCAAAAATCCACCTCCATGCTTCATAGTAGGGATAGTGTGCTTCTCTTCATAGCATTTACCATTGTGACCATAAAGTTCAATTTCTCACCGTCCAGTGGAAATGAGAGAGAAATCCCTTATGGGAGAAAATGTATTTTGAAATCAGTGACTTTTCAGTCAGAAAATCAGCGCGGAAAAACGAAGACTGAAGAGAGACCCCTGTGGCAGAGAATATCATGGCATGCTGGGAATGCTCAGTGGGCTCAGAGTGCCAGTCAAAAGTTTCTAGAAACTTTGACAGAAAGTTTTCCCGCAATAGGGCTCCGTCAGTGACGTCACCCATATGAGAGGACTAGCATCCTGCTTGTCCTGGGATAGCGGCGTAGAAGGTGGTGGACATACCGGTATTCTTGGTTCCACCGGTGGAAGAGCACCAATCAGCGCATCTAGTCTGCCTAGCAGTGGTGCAAGCACCATGGACATCGGGTCGACGACTGGGGCTCGCATCGGTGCCGATGGAGGTTGGAAGCCCTGAAGTGCCTTACCAATGACCTCTTGGATCATCTGATCCAATTCCTCGTGGAAGCCTGGGGCATGTAACCCCAGCTCCGGCGTAGGAGGCAATAGAGGTGTAGCCGGAGAGTCCACCGGTGAAAGTGGAGTCGCGGCTCTCTGCACCGATGAAGGTGGGGAACACCTCGGTGACCCGGTCACAGAGGAGGATGGGGCCTTCTCTGGACAGGATTTCTTTGTCGGTGGCTCTGTCGACACTGATGCAGAGGGCTTGCCTGGATCAGCGGACTGAGTCTTCCGATGCCGGTGTCAATGCTTTTCACGATGTTCTCCTCGGTCCTTCTCTTGAGGCAATGAGGAAGAAGTCAACACCTTTGGATTAGTCAATGCCGGTCAGGCAGCACCGGTATCTCGCTGCTGGCTAGAGGTCAATGGCACCGGCTCAGACGAAGTCGAAGCGGTCGATGGAGTTGGGGGTTTTGAATGAAAAAGAAACTCCATCTTCTCTAAGTGGGCCTTATGGCCCTTCGGCGTCATTTGGGCATTTTTGGTGCAAGTCAGGGTATCATGGTCGGACCCCAAGCACAATACACACACTCTATGCTGGTCTGTGATGGAGATTGTCCGAGGGCAATCGGGGCACTGACGAAAACCTGATGCCATGGCTTCAACAAAAATTTAGCCGCAGTGCGGTCGATGGCCAGTAGGCCCCAAAGGGAAAACTCGACAGGAATCGACCGCAAATGAGGGTAAAGCCTAACCTTTCGACCTCCGAGTATGGATATTGATAGGGGGACTCCCTATGGGGTAGAATTTTTTGAAAGTTTTTAAAGAGGTTCTGTGAGGAAAATTCCTGTCAGGAATATCTAGAGAGCTCCTTAACCCGCGTGGCTACTGCTGCATGGAAAAAAGAGACTGAAGGGGGACCCCTGCTGGATGCAGGGTTAGTGCCATGCTGGGCATGCCCAGTAGGTGCCAGTCAAAGTTCAGAAACTTTGACAAAAGTGTTCTGTGATTGGGCTCCCTCCTGATGATGTCACCCATATGTGAGGACTACCATCCTGCTTGTCCTGTGAGAAAGCAAAGTCTCAGTCAAGCCAAGAAGATGAAGAGAATTATAAATAGGACATGAATGTAGACATGCTTATTGGAAATAGAGTGGTCATTTCACGAGGAGCATGAGAAAGGATGAAAAGAGGGAGGAAGGAACAAGGGATAAGACTGGAGGGGTAACAGATGGGGTGAAAGTTGCCTTGGAGGGGCTAATAAACCCTAACAGAGTAGAAGGGCTGATAAACCCTAACAGAGTAGAAGGAGAAGCAGGAGAATACAGAGAAGAGAGGTGAAAGTGTGCCATATCAATGATGATGAGATGCTTTTAGCAAGAATGCAGATGGCTGGATGAGATGAAGGAAACTTTGAAGCTCAAGAACAGTGGATAGGACAGAAAACAAAATGGCAGGTGAGGAAAAGAATGTAGAGAATGAGGACAGAAGATTTGGGCATCAGTACTAGTTTGCTACAGGGAATAAGAATGGGGATGATTAGCATCAGGTAAAGTATATGTAATGGAGCCATAGGAAATAAAGAGAGGGAAAAATCTATTAACTAGATGTAGCGCGATGACATGTACATCTTGGCCAGCTGGTGAAACCCAAGGGAGTTGCTGTATCCTTTGAGGCAGGTGGGAGAAATATGCAGATGGACTGCAATCTCACCTGTACCTGGCAGGCTGGGAGAAGTATGCAGATAGATATCAACCTCCCTAGTATTTAGTTTTACTAATAATTTAAATGTTCTTTTTTTAAAGACACTCGACAGGAAAAGAAAATAAAGAGGTAGTAGGCTCTGGAGAGGAGCATGGTGTGGATCAGCACCATCAGATATCATCACCCACTTGTGTAGTGATATAGTCCTGGTTGTCCACAGAGAAAAAGTAGGTGCAAATCTGTGAATATCTTTTCCCTAAGCAATTTTCAAATGGTAAATATTTGCATACTTTCCTTTTGAAATCTTGTACAAAATCCTTAGGGAAAAGTCTGCAGTTTTTGAAAACTGCTTCCATTAAGACAAATTTGTAATTAATCTGTGTTTGTAGGGCGCAAATTTCCAAACTTTGCAGGTAGATGCAAAGTTCATAGGAATTTTTCCTACGGATTTTTCACCAGCTCTAAAAAGGAAAGAACACATGGATAAGTAGATAAGTTATTGATCCCTGTGTATACTTTCACTTGTGCATAGGGTGGGCAATTTCAAATAGGCTATTTACCCAGGTAAATGTTTTTTTAAAACAGCTCTCCTAATGAGAAATAACTATTTATCTGATAATTTACTTTTCTTTAGGACAGACAGATGAATCCAGAACCAGTGGGGTTAAGAACCTCTACCAGCAGATGGAGATGGAGCAAAGCTAAGAACACAATATATATATACCCCTGCAGTGACATCAGCCTGCCAGTATTCTCTCCAAAAGCAACTGCTGACAGATTAACAAAAACTTGAATAATACCATTCCAGTACTCAGTCAACAAGAAACACTGAGCTCAGACAAAGAACGCATTAACAATAGTCTAGGGACTGGATTAACCCTTACCACCAACCCCTGGAAAATACAGCCATGCAGGAGGACCATGGCACAATCATTTGGCAGCCAAGGGTGGGAAGCTGCATTCATCTGTCGGACCTAAAAAAAAAGGAAATTATCAGATAAGTAGTAATTTCTCATTTCTTAGAACCAGTGGGATGTATCCAAGCTACTCCCAAATAGGGCAGGAGGAAATCCAGTCAAAACCGCACGTGCAAAGGCTCTCAGGCCTGCACATCCAGACAATAATACCTGGAAAAGGTGTGTAAGGAGGACCACGTCTCAGCTCGGCAAATGTTGGCGGGAGACGACAAAACATCCGCACATGACGCTGCCTGAGCCCTAACCTGACAAGGCAACAGCTGTTCAGCATCCATATACGCGGTCACGACTAACTCTTTAATCCAGCAAGCTATTGTAGCTTGTGAAGCCGGCTCGCCCTATTTACTTCCACCATGGAGACAAACAGGCGATCCGTCTTCTTGAGAGATCTGGAAACCTCCAGATGCCTCACGATATGTCTCTTAACATCCAAGTGCTGCCATAGGCGATATTCCTCTGCATCTCTCTCCCTATCCAGGAACGGCAGAGAAATGGACTGATTCAAGTGAAAATCCCAGACCATTTTTGGCAAAAAAGAAGGAACAGTATGCAGCTGTATCTCCCCTGGAGTCACTCAAAAAAACAGCTCCCGGCAATACAAGGCCTGCAGCTCGGATATTTTACATGCAGAACAAATCACCACAAGAAACACTGTTTTCAAGGTCAGTAACCGCAAGGATAGGTTATGCATCAGTCAAAACGTAGGGCCCACTAAGAAATTCAAAACCAGATTTAAGACTCCACAAGGGCACCAGTAACCATTAGGAAGGACGAAGATGTTTCACTCCTTTCAAGAAAACGGGCCACATCTGGTTGAGCTGACAAGGGACCACCATTCACCTGACTATTGAAACCAGCAAGAGCCAAAAACTGTACCTTTAAGGAATTAAGGGCCAAGCCTTTACTCGATCCATCCTGCAAAAATTCCAAAATGAGCAGGATCTTAACCGAACGAGGAAGAACCCCTCAATCTTCAAACCAAGCTTCAAACACTCGCCAAACCCGCACATAGACTAAGGAAGAGGAGAACTTTCTCGCTTGTAACAAGGTGGCAATCACCAAAGTAGAATATCTACGTTGCAGCAAGTGAGCCCTCTCAAGGGCCATACCGTAAGATAAAATCGAGTTGGATCTTAGTGAAGAACAGGCCCCTGCCGTAACAGATCCTTGCGCGGTGGAAACAGTTAGGCAGAATCCACCAGGAGCCTTTGCAGATCCGCATACAATGGTCTCCTGGGCCAATTTGATGCCACCAGAAGCACATCCTTCTGTGACTCTTGACCCTCCAAAGCATTCTTCTCAACATGGGCCACTAGGGAAAAGTATACAGCAGCTTGTCCTCCAGCCATTCCTGCATGACAGCTTCAAGGTCCAATGACTTTGGATCTCTCCTGCGACTGAAGAATCAAAGAATCTTCATACTGCAAGATGTCGCCAGCAGGTCCAGAAATGAAAGACCCCAGCGATCCAGTATTAGATGAAACACCTTGTTTGACAATACACATTCTCCTGGGTCCAGAAGGCCTGCTGAGAAAGTCTGCTCTTACATTGTCTTTTCCTGCCATGTGCGAGGTTGAGATCTCCTGAAGATGCACTTCTGCCCATTCCAAAAGTTGGTCTATTTCCCGAGACACTTGCTGCCGACTGATGTAGGCCACTGTTGTTACATTGTCAGACATTATCTAAACCGCTCGACCCTGCAACCTGTTGCTGAACTGCAAGCATGCCAACTGGACTGCCCAGGCTTCCAGCTGATTGATGTTCCAGAGAGACTCTTCTGCACTCCAGCACCCTTGCGCTGTCAGTTCCTGACAATAAGCTCCCCAACCCTGGAGGCTCACATCTGTCATGAGTACTAGCCAGTCCAGTGATTTTAGGGAAATCCCCCTTTCTTAGAAAATCCACTTGTAACCACCACTGTAGTTGAGAGCAGACCTCCATCGGCAGGTGGAGCCAAATCGAATAGTCCTGAGACTGAAGGCTCCAACGAGACAGCAGGGAGTGCTGAAGAGGACACATATGAACCCTCGACCATGGCAAGACGTCCAGGTCTGCCGCCAATCTTAGCACATGTAGCAGGCCACACTGTTGGGTTTAATGTGTTCATCAACAGATGTACCTGCGCCAACAACTTCTGAATACAACCCTCTGGCAGGAAAACCCTGCCTGCTTCGTGTTGAACCGAACACCGAGATACTCTAGTGACTAAGATGGCTGAAGACTGCTCTTGGCCAGGTTCACCACCCAACTGAGCTCCTGCAACAAGGGGATCAGATTGTGCAACACCAGGAGGCTGTCTTTCAGAGACTTGGCCAGAATCAGCCAGTCGCCCAAGTATGGGTGTACCAGAATCCCATCCTTTCTAAACTCTGCCGCCACCATCATAACCTTGGAAAAATTTCAGGGTGAGGTGGCAAGACCAAAAGGCAGCGCTCAAAACCAAGAACGTCCCAAAACCGTGAATTGCAGAAAACGTTGGTGCTCTAGTCAGATGGGAATATATAGGTACGCCTCGGACAGATCCAAGAAGATCAGACATTCCCCTGACTGTGCGGCTATTATCAGTGAGCTCAATGTTTCAATGCAAAAATGAGTAACCTGCGAATGATGGTTGAAGCCTTTGAGATCCAGGATGGGACAAAGAGCCCTCCTTCTTGGGCACAATGAAATAAATGGAATATTGGCTCGTTATTTTCTTGAGACGTGAGCACTGGAAACAAAGTCCTTAGGCTGAGAAGAATTGACAATGTACACTCCACTGCCTGCCTCTTCTGCAGGGAGTGGCAAGGAGACACCATGAATACGTCCCAAAGAACACTGCAAAACTCCAGCACATATCCATCTCGTAAAACCTCCAAGACCTACTGGTCTGATGTGATTTTGCCCCACCTGTGATAAGAGAGAGAGAGGCGACTCCCTATCTCCTGTTCCCGAGGTGGGTCAGAACACCATCTTTGGGAGACTTGGGGGGGGTTACACTACCCGAGCCTGTGCGCCATCTGAGCTGTGTGGGGCCAAAGGACTGAGACCTATCGAAAGGTCAAGTCCTCTGAAAGGCTGTTACTCTCTAGTGTTGAATACGCTTGGATCCCCTAGCACGACCTCTCATGTTAAAGGAGCGCGGCATCTGCTTCTTATCCTCTGGCAACTGGGAACTCATCCCACTTTTTGGCCATTTTCTCCAACTCGCTCCCAAACAAGAACGAGCCTTCAAAGGACAACTTCGTAAAGTTCGCCGTGGAGGTTGTATCGGCCGACCAATTTCTTAGTCATAACTGAAGCCTTGCCGCTATTACCGAAGTCACCCCTTTGGCTGAGGTGTGGACCAAATCAGAGCCCACATCTGCCAAAAGGCAGCTGCTGGCTTCATTACGCCTTCTAGAATTCACACCAGATTAATTGATCTCCTGAGAGAGAAGCAAACAGGAGCGAGCCACAAGGGAACAATATAAGCTATCTGCAAAGTCATTGCCACTGCTTCAAATGCTTGCTTAAGAATGGCCTCAATCCTTCTATTGTGCACATCCTTCAAGGACGCTTCTTCTTTGGAGGGGATAGTCGTCTGCTTGGAGATGGTACACACAAGCACGTCCACCTTCGGAAAACTCAACCGCTTTCTCATACTGGATCCAGGGAATATAGGCCTTCAAAGACTCATCCCCCTTTGAAATCTGCCTCCAGGGTGCCCCACTCAAGATCAATCAATTCTTGAATGGCCTCCATAACAGGGAAAAAACAAGAGACTTTACGCAAAGAAATCAAAATGGGATTCTTCTTTGGCTTAGACATGGATTCAGGCCCAGGGACTCCCAGCTTCTTTAATGTCTGGGAAATCAGAGCTGGTAACTCGTATCTATGAAAGACCCACAAATTAGTCCTATACAGTTCCAATCCTGGATAAATTTCTCCATCCTCCAGGGAGTAAAGGTCGGCTTCATCATCCATGCCATCCGGGTCCCCATTGGGAAGACTGGCTGCCGATCCAGATGTAATTTGGCGCTTAACTGCAGCACCAGGTGTGCAAGAGATCACCACCTCAGACTCTGACCTGGCAAGATTAGTTGGGGCCGAGGACTGCACCTGAAAAAAAGATTGCAATCCTTGAAAAAATTCCACATAAGAAAAGGCAAAAGGATCCATGCCAAAACCAGGAGGCACCTGTCCTGTGCCCACTGAATTATCTTCTCCCACTGACAAACCAGTTAAGGGAGTTCCAAGGTCAGGTGCCCCTTCTGATACCTCTTTTTACCCAAGCCCTCAACAGGCTGGGTAAAATCAGACGAAGGCAATTCTCACTGAGCCTCCAAGCAGCACTGGCACAAGTTAGAGGGAACGCCAGGCTGAGATGCCTGAATATGACAAGCAGCACAGAGGTTAAGGCTTAACTATGGATGCCATCAGTCTGTCTGTACGCTTAACAGGCGACTTAAAAGGTGTGCATACAGCTGAATTCGCACTGTAAAAAATAGGCATCCAAAATTTAAGTGTATAGGAACGCACACGCCCAAATTAGATGCTACTACCAACTGGATGCCTAAGCAAATCTGGGCACACAGCTGGATGCAAAGCCGGACACACTTGCACAAACAGCCGGTCCTGAAGAGGGCAGCCTTGCGTGCAGGAAAATGCGCAAAAATGCCACCATGGCCTACTATGCAGTGCATAGGGAAAAGCCTAAGAATGGGGCCTAGCCCAAAAAGGCTACTTAACCCGCCAGGCTGTCCACATCCCTTAAATTCTCTCAGAGGTGGGATCGAATGTCGGATCGGTGTGCCAAGAACAGAGACCGGAAGAAGCCCTACAGAAACCCTTCTCCTCTGTTTTCTTCTTTTTTTTTTAAGCGTTACCTGAGATCAGTCCGTCCTGGCTTTAGCATCTGTCTCCAGCTTGGGGGGGGCGCATATACCATTACCACCTCATTCGGCTTCCTGCACCTGCTACCTTTCAACTGTTTCACAGCTAAGGCCACACCAGCTGAAAAACCAGCTACCAGACCAAGGCACTCATGTGAGGGACCATAGAAATCACCTCAGGAATTCTCAATTAGGGAGGGACCATTTGGTATCATCGCAGGAAAGCGGGGCGAATTAAATTTCCTTTTTCCTTTCTCCTTCTAAAACTTAAAGCAATCCCCAGTAGGGATATGCATGTCCACCATCTGCTGGAGACGGAGAATACTGGCAGGCTGTTGTCATTGCAGGGGTATATGTACTGTGATGTCAGCTTGGCTCCATCTCCTTCTGCTGGTAGAGGTGCATAACCCCACTGGTTCTGGATTCATCTGTCTGGATGCTAAGAATGTAAAGTTTGCCAAGCTGAAAAGAGTTCTATCAGCTAATCAAATCACTGGGTCTAGCCCTTCTCACTTATCTTGTATGGAATGGTAGTTACCATACTCAAAAGCATTTATCTAGCTAATTCAGAAATTAGTTAGCTAAATTAATATTTGGGCACGTATCCAGCTAAATTTTAAATTTAGCTGGCTAAGTTAGGGGCCTTCTGGGGATGTAATTGGGAGGAGCTGATTAGCTGGCTAACTCTGAGATGCAGAGTTAGCTGGATAACTTAGCCGGCTAAGTCTGGTTGAGTCAAAGATCTATCCTAAATTTAGCCGACTAACTTTAAGATAGCCGGATATATTCAACAGTGCAGCCAAACTATTGAATTTACCTCCAAAATTCGCCAGATAAGTTTATCCAGCTAACTTTGCTATCCGGACTATGTCTAAATATGGACCTCTAGAGGTATAAGAGTCATGTTATGCTGGTTGCTCAGTCAGCATAAAATGAGATTTTGCAAATGCTCTCTTTAATAATTCATAGCACCCATTAAATTCTAGATATATATTCCTTACTAGAAGGGAAGTGCACTAATCCACTTTTCGAGTCAGATGTGCTAATATACTTTCCCATACAAAATAGGAAAATCCTTTAGTACATCTAGCCCTTAGTTGCACATACATTACATTATTTTTCTACAAAAATATATTCTTACCTTGTCCAATAATTCTTTTGTTTCATCAGTCAAAGGAGCATGAGAAAACTTGCAATTATCTCCCTGGTAGCATTTTGCTCCTGTGTGATAGAACTTGCAAGGAAATTCATGTTAACACTAAATGTTAAGGACAACTATAATGTAACCAAAGTTTGAGTCAGAAATGCAAAATTACCAATACCACAAACTTAAAAACATTCTGAGGTCAATATTCAGCACCACTTAGCTAGTTAAGTTCCAACTAACCCAGCTAAGTTGTGGCGTCTGAAAATTCAGCTGCGCTGGCCAGTCTCCACAGCCAGCTGTTTATCTGGCTTGATAAGTAAGGGGCAGGACAAGGATGTTCTGGGGAGGAGCTACTTAGATAACTACAGATTTTCAGCCTTATCTGGCTTAGGCAGCTGGATAAGTCTAGGACAGCTATTTGGCTATACTACAGTTACCCAGATAAAATTATCAAGCTAACTATAAGATAGCCAAATATATTCCATGGTGCAACTGCATCGCTATCTTGTCTGAGTTAGCCAGATAAGTTTATCTGGCTAACTTGCTCATCTCATTACTGGTGATGTGCTCTGAAAATATACTGTATGTTATTCTCATTGTTTTAAAACAGTTAAACTGTTCATTATTGTACTAAGAATTTAACCTTAAATTCTATTGAACAAAATATTCAACTGTAATCTTGGAGTATCACTGATTATTTATAATATAAGAACTATGAATATAAATAAGAACGAAGCATGCAAAAAATCTTAGAAAGCTATTTTGCAGCATTTCTTAGATGTTCCAGCAGTCTGGTGAAGTATCACTCTAATGGTAAGAGATATACCTACTACTACTGACCATATAAAAATAGGCAAGGTAATTTTCAAAGACATTTCCTTGGGTAAAACATTGCTTTACCTGTAGAAATGGCTCTTTACAAAGCAAGTTTGCTTACCATAAATGGTGTTTTCTGTAGATAGGATGAATTAGCCATGACATGTAGCTGATGTCATCCAATGACATCGGACTAATATCTTTCCATGTAGTAGAGCTTTGAACTCTACTGAGCATGTGCAGGAGTTCCCACATAGGTGATACCTCATGAGTCTCCTCAGTCTATACCAGAGCTAATCTAGCTATTTAGTCTACTCTCCAGAGAGGTGGGTGGGTATTCCATGGCTAATTCATCCTGCTGCCTATGGAAAAAGACAGTTTATAGTAATCAAATTTGCTTTTTCCATCAATAAGCAGGCTGAACTGTCATTACCTTTATAGAGAGTCCCAAGCTGAGGGTTGCAGCAGAACGTTTACATAACAACCCTCCGCACAGGACTCCCACATACAAAGTGGACTACTGTGGGACCAGACTTTGTAAAATTGCTTGTCCAAATTTATTGCAGTCTTTGAAATGTTATCAAGGTAGAAGAGTGATGTAAAGGTATGAATGGAAGACCAAGCTGCAGCTTTGCAGATATCTTCAATGGGTACTTCTTGAAGGTGTGCAATTGAAGCAGCCGTGGATCTCACTTGATGAGCCTTCATAGAGATTGTGATTTGCAGTCCTGCTAAAGTGTAGCACTGATTAATAAATTCAGCCAACCAGTTAGACAAGGTACGCTTGAGCAATCACTTCTCCTAGTCAGTTGGGATCGTATGAGATAAACAGTTATGAGGTTTTCTGATGTGCCTGACAAATTTTTTGTAATATGCTAAGGCCTTTTGCAGTCCAGAATATGCAGGGCTTTTTTGCCCTCATGTGCTTGGATCCTAGGAAACAAGGTAGGTAATACAATGGATTAATTGATAAGAAAAGCCAAGTCAATCTTTGGAAGAAATTTCAGGCGAGTACAGTGGACAACTTGGAGTTTGCCAACTCTTCTAGCTGAAGTCACTGGAACGAGGAACACTTCTTTCCATGTTAAGTATTTTAGAGCAACTGTCTCCAATTATTCAAAAGGAGGCTTCATTAGTTGGGAAAGAACTACACTGAGGGTCCTACAGAACAGGTGGTCTTTGTACCTGGAGTGTGACATGCATAGGGCCTTTCATGAAGCAAAATCGGTTTACTGTCAACTTGAGTATGATAAGCCAATGAGGAGCACCTGTATGGAAGAGGTGGCGAGACCCCAGTTAGAAAGATGGAACATGTTATAGTAGTGGATCCTTGGACCGGGACGAGGGATGGCACCCACCTGTAGCGCTCAGGTGTACTCTTCTCCGGAAGGTGGAAAACTCTGCAACACGATTCGGCACGGAGTCCTTTGGAAGGCGGCAAGCAACTCAGTCCGACTCCAGGCAATGGATCAAGGCAGGCGGCAAACAAACACAGTCCGGGTTCCAGGCAAGGGTCAAGGCAGGCGGCAAACAGACACAGTCTGGGTTCCAGGCAAGGGTCAAGGCAGGCGGCAAACAGACACAGTCCGGGTTCCAGGCAAGGGTCAAGGCAGGCGGCAAACAGACACAGTCCAGGTTCCAGGCAAGGGTCAAGGCAGGCGGCAAACAGACACAGTCCGGGTTCCAGGCAAGGGTCAAGGCAGGCAGCAAACACCATCCGGGTTCCAATCCGAGTCAGGCCGGTCAGACAGTATCCAAACCTCAGGTCGGGGCAGGAAGCAAGCATCGAAGTCCAAATCCGGGCAAAGGTCCAAGGCAGGCGGCGAGTAGCAAATCCAAATCCAATCCAAAGTCGAACCAGGAAACAGGGTAGCCAGAAAAACAGCAGACAAGCACTGGAACCTGTTGCAAAGGCGTCTTCCCTTCCTCAGAGGGAGTTTAAATCTCCCTGGCTGATGATGTCATCTTCCGGGGCCGGCCTGGTTTTGGCGCCACGGCTCCTTTAAGAGGTGGGATTCGCCGCGTCTCTCCCGACGCTGCACCCCGACGTCCCGAGTCAGTCGCGCCGTGGCCCGCACGCTGCTGCCCGCCATGAGGAGGACCTTGTGCCGGCGACGTGGAGGAGGTAGAGAGGTCGGGCCGTGGGTAAGCGCAGCCGGGACTCACAATAGTACTCCCCCCCCTTACGCCCCCCTCCTGGAACGGCCCGGTTTATTAGGATATACTTCGCTAGTAATAGCATTAATAGCCACCCCTTATAATGTTATTATATATATATATATAATTATCTGATCTTCATTTTCCTTCTTACTCCAAGTTATTGTTTCCCTGTTACATGTAACTGCTTTTCTGCACTATTGTTCAAATTGTAAAGTTTATTTTAATTGCACCCCTGTTTCTTGTGAACCTGCATGATGGGACTATCGTCTTGAATTTTGGTATATAAAAAAAACTTAAATAAATAATAAATAAATAAATAAATAAATAAATAGGATGCAGAAGATGAAAGTGGTGAAGTAAAGATTTATCCAAGATATTCGTCGACGGTTCCCAGGAGTTCTCCTCTGGACCAAACCCTTCCCAGGCGATCAGATAGTCCCACCGTCTATGGTTACGACGAACATCCAGGATTTCCCGTACTTGATAGATGGGATCCTCATCAGACTCGATGGCAAAAGACTGGCGTGGAGTATCATGGAACGAAGAGGAAATTAAAGGCTTTAGCAAGGAGACGTGGAAGGAATTATGAATGCGAAGACTGGTGGGAAGTCGCAACCGATAAGTTACAGGCCCCAGACGTTTACTGATGAGAAACGGTCCAATGTATCTGGGAGCTAATCGCATGGAAGGGACCCAGAGGCGTAAATGACTGGTGCAGAGCCAAACCCGGTCTCCCGCATTGAATTGCGGAGCAGGTCGACGATGCTTGTCAGATGTCCGTTTCGCAGTCTCAGCCACATGACGAAGACGAGCATTAGTGGCCTCCCAGAGCTCATGGAGCCGCTGTGCCAACAGTTGGGCCGCTGGAGAGGCGACTGTAAGAAGCAGAGGCAGTGGAGGCCATGGTTCAGAGGAAGTCCAGGTAGTACCCTTCTCGGATGATGGCTAGGACCCACTTGTCCGAAGTTATCTCGACCCATCTGCGGTAGAATAGGGTTAGTCTGCCCCCTATGGCTTCTTCCCTTGGATGGGTCGGCTGATTCTCATTGTGGGGTGCGGCTGGGACCTGAATCCGAGGCGGTTCCCCTCTTGCTGTGTCTGTTCTGAAAGGACTGGTTTCTGGCCGGAGGACGAGGTGCTTGGTAGCTATTCCTGTAAGGGTTGAAGCGTTGTGAGCTTCTGCCTCTGGATGGCCTGGGAAAGGGGCGCTGGTTTCTCTTTGACTTGTCTTCTGGCAGAAGAGGTAATGGAGAGTCGCCCCATTTGTTAGCCAATTTCTCTAGTTCGCTGCCGAACAGGAGGGATCCCTTGAAGGGCATTCTTGTGAGGCGTGTCTTGGAGGAGGCGTCGGCCGACCAATTTCGCAGCCAGAGTTGTGTCCTGGCTGCCACTGAGGATGACACTCCCCTGGCTGCTGTGCGTACCAGATCGGAGGCAGCGTCAGTGAGGAACGAGAGAGCTGATTCCATTTCTTCTCCCGGGGTATTGTTCCTGGCTTGAGATAAACAGGAACGTGTCACCACAGTGCAGCAGGTCGCAATTTGTAGGGACATGGCTGCCACTTCAAAGGCTTGTTTCAGTATGGCTTCCAGGCGCCGGTCATGTGTGTCCTTGAGGGCCGCCCCTCCCTCCACTGGTATGGTGGTGCGCTTAGCGACTGCGCAAACTATGGCGTCCACTTTGGGGCACGCTAGCCGCTCCTTGGTCGCTGGGTCCAGGGGGTACATGGTGGATAAGGCTCGACCCCCTTTGAATGAGCACTCTGGCGCATTCCACTCCAGGTCGATTAGCTGTTGTGCTGCCTGTAGGAGGGGAAAATGGTGGGCCGTCTGTCGAAGGCCCTCTAGCAGGGGGTTCATTCTAGGTTCCCCCGGGGTGCCTTGGCCCGGGATAGCGAGTTCCGATAGGCATTGAGATACCAGGTCCGGAAGATCCTCCTTTGCGAAGAAGCGTCTCATGGTTCGATGCGGCTCTGTCCCCGAGGGAAGTTCTCCCTCCTCGAGGGACTCGACTTCTTCCTCTGAGTAATCCATGTCCCCGTAGGTGGGGCTTCTGTGAGGTGGGAGCCTGTGCCTAGGCCTCAAGGGTCCTGGGGCATGAGGGTCTTCCGGTGGGTATGGGTCCGCTCAGGACTCAGACTGCATCCTGACAAAGGTGTGAATCCCTTTGAATAATTCCACCCAGGAGAGCGAAGCAGGTTCTAAGTTGAGGGGTGCCAGGTCTCTGGGGGTCCCCGTCTGAGGGATGGTCTCACTGGGGCTTGCTAGGTCCAGGGTGTTTCCTGAGGAGCTAGCACTTAACCTTGGGTGAGACTGGCCGTGGCCTGGAGCTACCAGGGCCTCCTCATATTGGGCGCATAGGGCGTCTGCTTCCTCGCTCTGTGCGGCTCTGAGGTGGCATGCTGAGCAGACGCCTAGAGCTATTATGCCTGACTCTGGAGGTGCCGCTTCTGAGGACGCATGGGCTCTTATGTGATCCATTGCGTCAGCAGTTGGAGACGGATCTGACGTCAGCACGGGTACATATACCCCCACAGGAAGTGTAGCAATTCAGTAATCTTCCTAGCAAAAGCTTTATGGATCTATGTGTGATTGACCGATCGATTAATCAACAGGATTACCCTGACCAATTGATGGTAGCTGGAGACCGCCAGTGTTCTCAACCAGAAGGCGTCGACACCCGGCAGGGTGGAAGCCCTTTTATAAGTAAAACATGGCATACCGTGAGTCGGCGAATCCCCATGTATACCGGCAGCTGGGCGGGATGCTGAGTCCATCTGCATACACTAAGGAAAAGGAGATTATCAGGTAAGTAATCTCAACATTTCCTAGCGTGTAGCAGATGGACTCAAAACAAATGGGATGTACAAAAGCTACTCCCGGACTGGGCGGGAGGCTGCCCGAGGACCGTGTAGGATCGCCCTCGCAAATGCTGTGTCCTCCCTGGCCTGGACGTCCAGACGGTAGAATCTGGAGAAGGTACGGAGGGAGGACCACGTCACCGCTTTGCATATCTCTGCAGGCGACAGCAGCTTAGCTTCTGCCCAAGAGGCCGACTGTGCTCTGGTAGAATGAGCCTTGACCTGCAGAGGCGGTGCTTTTCCCGCCTCTCTGTAGGCTGCCTTGATAACTTCTTTAATCCAGCGGGCGATGGTTGGCCGTGAGGCTGCTTCCCCTAGCTTCTTCCCGCTGTGCAGAACGAACAGGTGGTCCGTCTTTCGTACTGCTTCTGACATTTCCAGGTATCTGGACAGCAGTCTGCCGATGTCGAGATGGCGTAGCATTCAACCTTCCTCCGACTTCTTCAAACCTTCCGTGGAAGGCAAGGATATGGTTTGGTTGAGGTGAACGTGTGAGACCACCTTGGGTAAAAAGGATGGCACTGTGCGAAGATGGATAGCCTCTGGAGTGATTCTGAGAAATGGTTCACGACAGGAGAGTGCTTGTAGCTCTGAGATGCGGCGTGCTGAACACACAGCAAGCAAGAACACCATCTTCAAGGTTAGCAAACGGAGGGACAGGCCTCGAAGGGGCTTGAAGGCTGATCCCGCCAAAAGTTCCAATACTAGGTTGAGATTCCACAAGGGTACTGGCCACTTCAGTGGCAGGCGAATGTGTTTAACTCCTTTCAGGAAACGTGAGACGTCTGGGTGTTTGGCAATGGTGTTGCCGTCACTCCTGGGACCGTAGCAAGACAGCGCTGCTACCTAAACCTTGATGGAGCTGAGGGACAGACCCTTCTGAAGTCCATCTTGTAGGAATTCCAAAATGATAGGAATCTTCGCGGTATGTGAATTGGTGCCGTGAGAGTCGCACCAGGCTTCAAAAACTCTCCAGATCCTGATATATGTTAGTGATGTGGAGAATTTGCGTGCTCGGAGGAGTGTATCTATAACCGGCTCAAGTATCCCCTTTTCTTCAGTCGAGCCCTCTCAATGGCCAGACCGTAAGAGAGAATTGAGCCGGATCCTCGTGGAGGATGGGACCTTGCTGCAGCAGGTCCCTGTGCGGAGGCAGGCGTAGAGGAGTCCCTGCCAGGAGTCTTCTCATGTCCGCGTCTCAGGGTCTTCTTGGCCAATCCGGGGCCACTAGAAGAACTATGCCTCTGTGTCGCTGAATCCTGTGAACAATGGCGCCCAGCAGGGGCCATGGAGGAAAGGCGTATAGCAGGATCCCCTGAGGCCACGGTTGTACCAGGGCATCGATCCCCTGAGCCCGAGGATCCCGCCTGCGGCTGAAATATCTGGGAACTTGAGCGTTGGGCCTGTCCGCTAATAGGTCCATGGCTGGCGTCCCCCATCGATCCACAATTATCTGAAAAACTGTGGGTGACAGCTGCCATTCCCCCGGGTTTAGGCTTTCTCTGCTGAGGAAGTCTGCCATCGTGTTGTCCTTCCCGGCAATGTGGACGGTGGAGATGTCCTGAAGATTTGCTTCTGCCCAAATCACCAGGGGAGTTATTTCTAGGGACACTTGTTGGCTTCTGGTTCCGCCCTGACGATTGATGTATGCCACCGTGGTGGCGCTGTCTGACATCACTCTGACCGCTCTGTCTCGAAGTCTGTGGGCAAATCGCAGGCACGCAACCCTGACTGCCCGTGCCTCTAGTCAGTTGATGTTCCACCTTGACTCTTCTCTGGTCCACCGCCCTTGGGCGGTGAGTTCCTCGCAGTGTGCTCCCCAACCGTTCAGGCTGGCATCTGTGGTGAGCAGAATCCAGGTTGGGGAGGACATTCTTGACCCCCGGCTTATGTGGCCGGGCCGTAACCACCACCGTAGTTGATTCCGCACTCTGGCCGGCAGTGGTAGGTGTATGGTGTAGTTCTGCGATCGTGGGCTCCATTGAGATAGAAGGGCGCGTTGCAATGGTCTCATATGAGCCCGCGCCCAAGGCACCACTTCCAGAGTGGATGCCATGAGGCCGAGGACCTGTAGGTAATTCCCGAGCTGTGGGCCGGATGGCGCTAAGCAGGATCTGCAGATGATTCCAGAGTTTCGACTGTCTCTTGGAGATCAGGCTGACCTTGTCGTTGTGGGTGTCGAATTGGACCCTAGGTATTCCAGCGACTGGGACGGCTGTAGGGAACTCTTCTTGATGTTGACTACCCAACCTAGGCTTTCCAGAAGAGCTATAACTCTGTTGGTTGCCCGGTGACTCTCCGGTGACTTTGCCCTGATCAGCCAATCGTCCAGGTAGGGATGGACGAGAATCCCTTCCTTCCTGAGTGCTGCCGCCACTACTACTATGACCTTGGTAAAGATCCGTGGTGCGGTGGCTAACCCGAAGGGTAAAGCTCGGAACTGGAAGTGCTGATTCAGGACTTTGAAGCGTAGATAGCGCTGGTGATCCCGATGGATGGGGATATGCAGGTATGCTTCCGACAGATCTAGGCTGTACTGAATTCTTGACAGACCATAGAGTTTCCATGCGAAAGCTGGGGACCTGTAGGTGTCGGTTGACTGACTTGAGGTCCAGGATGGGCCTGAAAATGCCCTCCTTCTTGGGTACTATGAAATAAATGGAATAATGCCCAGAATTTACTTCTTCCGCAGGTACTGGGATTATGGCTGTTAGTGCCAGGAGCCTCTGTAAGGTCACTTCTAGTGCCGCTGCCTTGAGCGGCGAACAAGGAGATTCCACAAACTTGTTCGGCGGAAGCCGAAAGAAATCCAGGTAATATCCTTCCCGGATGATGGCGAGGACTCACTGGTCTGAAGTAATCTCGACCCACCTGCGGTAGAAGAGGGTTAGCCCCCTATGGCTGCTACCCCCGGATGGGTTGGCTGATTGTCATTGTGGGTTGCGGCTGGGGCCGGAACCCGAGCCGATTCTCTTCTTGTTATGCTTAGTCCGAAAGGACTGGTTCCTGGCCTGGGAACGAGGATCTCGATAGCGAGACCTGTAAGGGTTGAAGCGCTGAGAATTTCTACCTCTGGAAGGTCTAGAAAAGGACCGCTGGCTCCTCCTCGGCCTTTCTTCTGGTAAACGGGGTAAAGGAGAGGCACCCCATCTAGTAGCCCAGCTCTCGAGATCGCTGCCGAACAGTAGTGAACCCTTAAAGGGCATTCTTGTGAGTCGCGTCTTGGAGGACGAGTCGGGCGCCCAATGACGGAGCCAAAGCTGTCTTCTGGCTGCCATACGAACGAAGTCGGAGGCTGCGTCAGTGAGAAATGCGAGAGCTGATTCCATGTCTGCCCCCTGGGCGTTACTTCTCGCCTGTGATAAACAGGAGCGAGTCACCACGGTGCAGCAGGTCGCGATTCGTAGGGACATGGCTGCTACCTCAAAGGCTTGTTTCAGAATGGTGTCCATGCGCCGGTCATGCGTATCTTTGAGGGCCGCTCCCCCCTCAACCGGAATGGTGGTGTGCTTCACTATTGCGTTAACTATGGCGTCTACCTTGGGGCATGCTAGCAGCTCCTTGGACGACGGATCCAGAGGGTACATGCCTGTCAAGGCCCGACCCCCTTTGAATGAGGCCTCCGGTGCCTTCCATTCCAGATCGATTAGCTGCTGTGCTGCTTGTAGGAGGGGAAAATGGTGAGCCGGTTGGCGCAGGCCCTCTAACAGGGGGTTCATTTTAGGGTCCCCTGGGGTATCCTGGCCCGGAATGGCCAGCTCCGATAGGCATTGCGAGACCAGGCCTGAAAAGATCTTCTCTCTGAAAGAAGCGCCTCATGGTCCGATATGGCTCTATCTCCGAGGGAAGTTCACATTCCTCGGGGGGTTCCTCACTTACCTGGGAGCAATCCGAATCCCCATAAGCGGGGCTGTCGGGTGGTGAGTGGCTGCGCCTAGGTCTCGAGGGTACAGGGACCGGATAAGCCGGAACGGGAAGATCCATTCGAGGAACAGACTGCATCTGGACAAAGGCGTGAATACCCTTGAACAATTCCACCCAGGAAAGCGAAGCCGGATCTGGCCGTAGGGGCACCAGGTCTCTCGGGTTCCCTGGTTGCTCGCCGCGGCCCGCTAAGTCCGGTGTGCTCCCTGAGGAACCGCTGGGCTGGGGCCGGTCCTGTGCTGGAACTCCCATGGCCTCCTCACATTGGGCACATAGTGAGTCTGCTTCCTCGCTCTGTGTAGCTCTGAGGTTGCATGCTGAGCAGAGGCTTAGAGCTTTCATGCTCGATTCTGGAGGTGCCGGCTCTGCGGCCGCATGGGCTCTCTTATGCTCCATTCGCCTGAAATTCGGTATCGCCCAATGATGTGCGCTTAACAGCATGCGCCTAGAACGGGCGTCTTATAAACGTGCGCCTATCCACGGGCATCTTAGCAATATGCGCTTATCCACGGGCGCCTTAGCAAGGTGCGTCTCTCTACGGGCGTCTTAGCAATGTGCGCCTCTCTACGGGCGTCTTAGCAATGTGCGCCTATCTACGGGCGACTTATAAATGTGCGAACAACATGCGCCTATCGCGTGCGCTAACAACGTGCGCCTATCGCGTGCGCCAATAACAAGCGCCTATCGCGTGCGCTAATAAGAAGCGCCTAGCGGCGAAGGAGAGTACGCAGGCAGAATGGCGACCTCCTTGCCGTGCTGCCTCGTAGGCAGGCCCAGCTATCCACACTTCCTCGGAGACCAAGTCAAGATATGCGCCTTACCTTGTCTTCGGCGCTTCCCGGCTGTGATCCGGGCGGTCTCCGGCTGCTGGGGGAGAGTACCTTCAACCGCCGCGCATAAGGAAGTGTGCCCGCTGCCTCTAGGCCGCTCCTGAACTCGTCTCGCACGGGGGCCAAGCCGTGCCCGAGCCCTTCTCACTCGAGGGCCAAGTCCACGCCAGGACCGAGGCTGCCTCTAGGCCGCGCCCGAACTCGTCTCGTTTGGGGGCCAAGCCGCGCCCAAGCCCTTCTCACTCGGGGGCTAGGTCCCTGCCGCGAACCGGCCACCAGACCGAGGCTCTTACCTCCGAAGGACCACGGAAGTCCGTTCGGGAAACTCAACTGGGTGAGTGACCTCCAAGTATCACCGCAGGACTGCGGGGCTTGACTCCAATAGGTTTCTTCTAGTAATTTAGTCGTTAGAATTTGGATACACGCTCAGCGAGCGTGGGGTAGCTCCAAACTGCTTTGGAGACGGAAATTACTGAATTGCTACACTTCCTGTGGGGGTATATGTACCCGTGCTGACGTCAGATCCGTCTCCAACAGCACGAGCACACAATACCCATTTGTTTTGAGTCCATCTGCTACACGCTAGGAAATGGGACAGTGCTATAACGAGGTACAAATTATATCGCAATGACAGAGAGGAGCACCTGGCAGGAGGTGTGGCGCTTTATGTCCGGGATGGCATAGAGTCCAACAGGATAAACATCCTGCATGAGACTAAATACAAAATTGAATCTTTATGGGTAGAAATCCCTTGTATGTCTAAAGCCTGTTGCTGTTAAATGTTTTACTTTTTAAACTGTTATATGTAAAGCCTGTTGCTAAATTGTTTAACTGTAAACCGAGGTGATGTATAACTATACGTACCGCGGTATAAAAGAATCTATAAATAAATAAATAAATGTCGGGGAAGACTATAGTGATAGGAGTATACTACTGTCCACCTGGTCAACATGATGAGACAAACAGTGAAATGCTAAGAGAAATTAGGGAAGCTAACCAAATTGGTTGTGCAGTAATAATGGGAGACTTCAATTACCCTAATATTGACTGGGTAAATGTATCATTGGGACACGCTAGAGAGATAACGTTCCTGGATGGAATAAATGATAGCTTTATGGAGCAATTGGTTCAGGAACCAATGAGAGTGGGTGCAATTTTTTATCTAATTCTCAGTGGAGCACAGGACTTGGTGAGAGAGGTAACGGTGGTGGGGCCGCTGGGCAATAGTGATCATAATATGATCAAATTTGATTTAATGACTGAAAGAGGAACAGTGTGCAAATCCACGGCTCTCGTGCTAAACTTTCAAAAGGGAAACTTTGATAAAATGAGAAAAATTGTTAGAAAAAAACTGAAAGGAGCAGCTACAAAAGTAAAAAATGTCCGAGAGGCGTGGTCATTGTTAAAAAATACTATTCTAGAAGCACAGACCAGATGTATTCCACACATTAAGAAAGGTGGAAAGAAGGCAAAACGATTACCGGCATGGTTAAAATGGGAGGTGAAAGAAGCTATTTTAGCTAAAAGATCTTCATTCAAAAATTGGAAGAAGGATCCAACAGAAGAAAATAGGATAAAGCATAAACGTTGGCAAATTAAATGTAAGACAGCCTAAGAGAGAGTTTGAAAAGAAGTTGGCTGTAGAGGCAAAAACTCACAGTAAAAACTTTTTAAAATATATCCGAAGCAGAAAGCCTGTGAGGGAGTCAGTTGGACCATTAGGTGATCGAGGGGTTAAAGGGGCACTTAGAGAAGATAAGGCCATCGCGGAAAGATTAAATGATTTCTTTGCTTCGGTGTTTACTGAAGAGGATGTTGGGGAGGTACCAGTAATGGAGAAGGTTTTCATGGGTAATGATTCAGATGGACTGAATCAAATCACGGTGAACCTAGAAGATGTGGTAGACGTGATTGACAAACTGAAGAGTAGTAAATCACCTGGACCGGATGGTATACACCCCAGAGTTCTGAAGGAACTAAAAAATGAAATTTAAGACCTATTAGTAAAATTTTTAACCTATCATGAAAATCATCCACTGTACCTGAAGACTGGAGGATAGCAAATGTAACCCCAATATTTAAAAAGGGCTCCAGGGGCGATCCAGGAAACTACGACCGGTTAGCCTGACTTCAGTGTCAGGAAAAGTAGTGGAAAGTGTTCTAAACATCAAAATCACAGAACATATAGAAAGACATGTTTTAATGGAAGTCAGCATGGCTTTACCCAAGGCAAGTCTTGCTTCACAAATCTGCTTCACGTTTTTGAAGGAGTTAATAAACATGTGGATAAAGGTGAACCGGTAGATGTAGTATACTTGGATTTTCCGAAGGCGTTTGACAAAGCGCCTCATGAGAGGCTTCTAGGAAAAGTAAAAAGTCATGGGATAGGTGGCGATGTCCTTTCGTGGATTGCAAACTGGCTAAAAGACAGGAAACAGAGAGTAGGATTAAATGGACAATTTTCTCAGTGGAAGGGAGTGGACAGTGGAGTGCCTCAGGGATCTGTATTGTGACCCTTACTTTTCAATATATTTATAAATGATCTGGAAAGAAATATGTCGAGTGAGATAATCAAATTTGCAGATGACATAAAATTGTTCAGAGTAGTAAAAATACAAGCAGATTGTGAAAAATTGCAGGAAGACCTTGTGAGACTGGAAAATTGGGCATCCAAATGGCAGATGAAATTCAATGTGGATAAGTGCAAGGTGATGCATATACGGAAAAATAACCCATGCTATAATTACACAATGTTGGGTTCCATATTAGGTGCTACAACCCAAGAAAGAGATCTAGGCATCATAGTGGATAACACATTGAAATTGTCGGTTCAGTGTGCTGCGGCAGTCAGGGAAGCAAACAGAGTGTTGGGAATTATTGGAAAGGGAATGGTGAATAAAACGGAAAATATCATAATGCCTCTGTATTGCTCCATGGTAAGACCACACCTTGAATACTGTGTACAATTCTGGTCGCCGCATCTCAAAAAAGATATAATTGCGATGGAGAAGGTCAGAGAAGGGCTACCAAAATGATAAGGGGAATGGAACAGCTCCCCTATGAGGAAAGACTATAGAGGTTAGGACTTTCCAGCTTGGAGAAGAGACGGCTGAGGGGGGATATGATAGAGATGTTTAAAATCATGAGAGGTCTAGAACGGGTAGATGTGAATCGGCTATTTACTCTTTCGGATAATAGAAAGACTAGGAGGCACTCCATGAAGTTAGCATGGGGCACATTTAAAACTAATCGGAGAAAGTTCTTTTTTACTCAACGCACAATTGAACTCTGGAATTTGTTGCCAGAGGATGTGGTTAGTGCAGTTAGTATAGCTTAAAAAAGGATTGGATAAGTTCTTGGAGGAGAAGTCCATTACCTGCTATTAAGTTCACTTAGAGAATAGCCACTGTCATTAGCAATGGTAACATGGAATAGACTTAGTTTTTGGGTACTTGCCAGGTTCTTATGGCCTGGATTGGCCACTGTTGGAAACAGGATGCTGGGCTTGATGGACCCTTGGTCTGACCCAGTATGGCACTTTCTTATGTTCTTAAGGCTGAATCTTGTCGTCCTTCTTTGTCCAAACAATAATGAGCTGCAAAGGTGTGAAGAGAACTCCATGTTGCAGGCTTTACATATGTCAAGAATGGGCACTGAACGATAGTCTGCTACTGATGTGGACATAGCCCTTACTGAATGTGTTTTTACTTGTCCCTGGAGAGGAATGTTTGCTTTTTCATAACAGAATTAAATACAGTCTGCTAGCCAGTTGTTAGAGACTGTTTTCCTACCGCAACTCCTGGTTTATTTTTGTCAAAAGAAACAAAAAGAGTTGGGTGGATTTCCTATGGACCGCCATGCGGTTTAGGTAAAAAGCTAGTGCACGTTTACAGTGCAAGGTGTGTAAGACTCTCCCTGGTGAGTGGGGTCTTGGAAAGAAAGTAGGCAGAACAATTGACTAATTGATATGAAAATCTGTTCCCACTTTTGGTAAGAATTATGGGTGAGTGTGAAGGACTACTCTGTCATGGAGGAACCTTGTGTAGGGTGAGTATGTGACAAGAGCTTGCAACTCACTGACCCTTCTAGCTGATGTAATGGCTACTAACAAAAGTACCTTCCATGTAAGGAATTTTTCTTCACAAGAGTGTAGAGGCTCGAATGGTGAGCGCATGAGCCTTGTTAGCACTAAATTAAGGTCCCATTCAGTGACCGGTGGTCGAATGGGAGGCTTAAGGTGGAGTAAGCCCCTCATGAACCTACTCACTAGGGGTTGTGCTGTTATTGGTGCATCCCCTATTCCTTTGTGGTATGCTGCTATGGCGCTTAGGTGAACCCTTACAGAGGAAGTCTGGAGACCAGAATCCAATAGGTGGTATAGGTAATCTAGTAAAGAAGAAGTGGAGCACCATTTTGTAAATCTAGTCCACTTAAAGTGGTAGGATTTACGTGTGGAAGGCTTTCGTGAAGCTACTAGAACTTGAGAGACTTGTGCTGAAAGATTAAGTGGTTGGAGAATTAAGCTTTCAACATCCAAGCTGTTAGGGCAAGAGTTTTCAGGTTGGGATGACGCAACTTGCCCTGATTCTGAGTGATGAGAGTGGGCTCTGTGGCCAGGCGGATTGGTTGTGAAATCGACTGGTCGAGGAGTATGGGAAACCATACTTGCCGAGGCCAGTACAAGGTTATGAGGATCATTGCCCCTGTGTCCTGTTGTAGCTTCACGAGAGTTTTCGCTATGAGCGGAATTGGAGGATACACATATAGAAGACCTGTGGTCCAGGGGCGAGCAAATGTGTCCCTGGGGACTGTTTGTCGACATCCGTGGAGGGAGCAGAACTTTTCCACTTTGTGGTTCAGGTTGGACGCAAAGAGGTCTATGGTTGGGCGACCCCAGCATTGAAATATTTTGCTCGCTACACGTGGGTCCAGCAACCATTCGTGGGGATTGAAATGTCGACCGAGATCGTCTGCTAGGATGTTTTTTATGCCCGCCAGATAAGTGGCTCGTAGATGTATGGAATGCTCTAGAGCTCAAGCCCAAATCTGTACTGCTTCCTGGCATAGCAGATAAGAGCCCATGCCTCCTTGTTTGTTTATGTACCACATTGCTACTGTGTTGTCTGTATCAACACAGTCTTGTTTGAGAGGCAGTCTTTGAAGGCATAAAGGGCATATCTCATCGCTCAAAGTTCCAAGAAGTTTATCTGATACTGTTTTTCGAGCGTAGTCCACGTCCCTTGTGTTTTAAGGTTGTTGATGTGAGCTCCCTATCCTAGGTTGGAGGCATCTGTAGTCAGGATGACTTGCGGATTTGCCTATTGGAATGGGAGACCAGCTTTCAACGCTGTTTGATTTGTCCACCAGTGGAGCGATAGACATAACTGGTCGGTGATTTGAATTGTGTACGACAGTGGTCGGAAAGCTTGTAGTCCATTGAGTCTTGCTCATGGCTAACCGCCATAGGAGTGACATGTACTATCGAGGCCATGTGTCCTAGTAGTACTAGAATTTGATGGGCGGATGCGAACTGGTGATGAATGATAATGTTTGCCAGTCGTGCCAAATTGTCTGCACGGTCGCTTGGAAGGGAAGCTTTCGCCACTGTGGTGTCGAGGCCTGCTCCGATGAATGTGAGGAGTTGAGACGGCCCTACACGGGATTTTGGATAATTGATGAGAAAACCCAGAAGGTGCAAAAGTGTTATTGTGGCTTTCAGGGCAGACAGAACCCTGCCTGGATGTGCTTCTGATTAGCCAATCGTCTAGGTATGGAAAAACATGAATGCTGTTTTTTCTTAAATGTGCAGCCACTACTGCTAGGCATTTCGTAAACACTCGAGGAGCAGAAGCCAGTCCGAATGGCAGGACTCTGTACTGGTAAGGATTCTTTCCCACTACGAATCATAGATATTTGAGATGTTGTGTGGAAATTGGTATGTGCACATAAGCGTCTTGAAGGTCTAGAGAACAGAGCCAATCTCCCTTTTGAAGTAATGGAAGGATGGTTCCCAGAGATACCACCCGAAATTTTTCTTTGTGTAGAACATTGTTGAGATTTCAGAGGTCCAAGATAGGGTGAAGGCCGCCTGTTTTCTTTGGAATGAGGAAATAGCGGGCGTAGAACCCCTTTCCTTGCTGAGACCGGGGAACTGGTTTGATGGCCCTGGCAGACAGCAAAGTAGAGAGTTCTACTTGAAGATGAGATGTCATGAGAATGTTTCACCAAAGTGGAATGGGAGGAGAATGCGGGGGTATCGTATTGAACTTTAGACGGTATCCCCAATGCAGTATGGCTAATACCCATTGATCTTTTGTGATGAGACTCCATTGGTGTTGAAAGTAATGGAGTCGACCTCCGACTGGTAGGGAGGGCATGGGGTTGAGAAAGAGGCTGCTGTTCTCTTGGCACGGTTCAAAAACCTGCCGCTGGTCCAGTCTGGGGTGGTGGCTGGGTATTTTGTTGCTTCGGTTGATGTGGATGTCCTCTCTGTGAGGAATATGTAAATATGTTCATATCCCACTCCTCCCCCCCCCCCTTCCTTGTTTGATTTCTCAGGCTCTTCCCTAGAGCCCCTATTCTCTTGTTCTCTGTACTCCCCCGCCCCTTGTTCTCTTGTTTCCCCTGCCCCCGTTCAATGTAATTTCAACCTTTTGTTATGATGTAAACCGATTTGATGTGTATTTTAATGTTGGTATAAAAAAAGATAAATAAATAAATAAATAGGCTGCTCTCACCTCGTGTTTGCCAGATTCTAATCCCTTGTCAACTAATGTGGCTAAAGGTAGTTGATGTTGTTGTAGGAGATTGTCCACAATACCCTGTACTTGTTTCCAAGTTCCGTTGGTACTGTGTTATGTACAGTTGGTATGCTGCAATGCATTCTACCAGCATGGACCCTTGATAGACCTTCTTCCCTAAGGTGTCCAAGAATCGTTGCTCCTTTCCTGGTTGGACAGAAGAATGAGGTTTTTGTTTCCAAGCCTTCTTCTGAGCGGATTCTACCACTACCGAATGGTGAGATAGTTGGGGCTTCTGGTATCCTGGAGCATGTTGCACTAGATAAGTAGCATCTGTTCTCTGATTCACTGCAGGGACTGAGCAGGGATGTTCCCACATTCGTTGCTGCAACTCCAAGAGGACTTGATGGATTGGGATAGCCATGATTTCCTTCGGCGCATCCACAAACTGCAGTACTTCTAGAGCCTTATGTCTAGTATCCTCCTCTGTGACTAATTCAAATGGAATGGTATCTGCCATTTCTTTGATAAAATTTGTAAATGACAAATCTTCTGGAGGGGATTTCTCTCTCCCCTCTGGTGGAGAGGGCTCTGACTGCAGTTCCTCTGAGTCAGTGTCCGTGTCCATATCCTTCCAAGGTGTATATTGAGGATAAGGGGAGTCAATGTCCTCTGCCTGGACATGATGCTTTGATTTAAATGCAGCCTTTGTTGGGATGTTTTGTGGCATCATTGGATGTGAGGGCATCGATGGGGAATCGATTGGCCTCGATGGCATCGATGTCTTGTATCCCCCGATGGACCTGCATGGATTGGCATCGATGTATCTTTAAAAGGCATCGATGTTGTCTTCGGGACTCGAGTACCATGGAGCCAGATGGTCCTGGGGCAGAATCGGAGTCTCTGCAGTCATCCTCCAATGATCTGGGAGCCGGAGTGGCTGGAGTCATCGGTGGGAGAATTGGCATCGATGGCTGCGTCGATGGAGCCTGTGCCGTCGGTGTTGGCGGAAAAGCCTGTAATAAGGCATCGATTCTATTCAGCAAAGGCTGAAAAATCGATTGTTCCAATGCTGGTGTCGGTGCCGGCACCGATGGCAGTGTCGGAGGTTGTAGGTTCTTCAGAGCCTCAACGATGGCCTGTTGGACTAAAGTAGTCACTTCTTCCCTTGAAATCGGGGCAGTATCCACTGCCACTGGGGAAGGCATCGCTGGCGCTCTCGGCACTTCCACGATGATTCGTGGTGGCACTTCCTCTGACACAGAGCCCGGTGGAGAACGCCTTGGTTCCTCGTGTACGGCCGGTGGAGTTGGCTCTAGAACACGTACTTTTTTGGGCATCGACTCGATGGATTTTGATCCTGACGTCGATGGTGTACCATCCGTTGGGTCGATGGATCGATGGCGATGCCGCTTTTTCTCCCGATGGCTTTTCGATGTCAAAGACGATGCTAGCGATTATATTGACGGTGCCAGTGACGGATGGTCTTCGGCCCGTGTTTCACCCCAATGTTTTGTTACCAAGGGAGGAGTTACTCTTTGAGACGACGTCGACGATGACGATGGAATCTTTTTGAATAATTCTTCCATCTTGTCCAAACGGGTATGCCTACCCTTCGGTGTCATCTGGGCACAGGTTGAGCAAGCCTGGACGTCGTGGCCTGATCTCAGGCAGAGAACACATACATAATGTGGGTCTGTTATGGACATAGTCCGGTTGCAATCCAGACATTTTTTAAAACCAGATGCCATGATAAAGGTATGGCCTAATAACTGTCGATGACCAGCGAGAATCGACAGTAAAGTGATCGGAATCGATCAGAAAACTATCTGAAAATGTACTCACCGAGACTATGTCGAAGGGAGACCCAATTATGAGAAAACTGTGACTGAGAATGTGAAAAGAAAAAGTTTTCTTCTATGAGAAGATGTGAGAAAATCTCTTTCCAGAGCTCCTAACTGCTTTGCTACAGCAAGGCGGAAAAAAGAGACTGAAGAGAGACCCCTGTGGCTGAGAATATCATGGCATTCTGGGCATGCTCAGTAGGCCCACAGTGCCAGCCAAAAGTTTCTAGAAACTCTTGACAGAAGTTTTCCGTACCAGGGCTCCATCTGATGATGTCACCCATATGTGAGGACTACCATCCTGCTTGTCCTAGGATAACTGCGCTTCTTCAGGCGAGTCCTCTCAAGGGCCAGACCGTAAGAGAGAATAGAGACGGATCTTCGTGAAGCATTGGGCCCTGCTGGAGAAGGTCCCTGTGTGGAGATAGGCACAGGGGGCTCCCCGCAAGGAGTCTTTGCATGTCTGCGTACCATGGGAGTCTTGGCCAATCCGGGGCCACTAGTAGAACTAGTCCCCTGTGGTGTTGTATCTTGCGAATGATTTTGCCTAGTAGTGGCCAAGGGGAGAAGGCATACAGTAAGTCCTCCACTGGCCAGGTCTGGACGAGGGCGCCAATTCCTTGGGAGTGCGGCTCTCGTCTTCGGCTGAAGAACCTGGGTACTCGGGCATTGAGAGAGGTGGCCAGAAGGTCCATGGTTGGGAGACCCCAGCGATTTACTATCAGTTGGAATGCTCTGTTCAACAGTGCCCATTCCCCCAGGTCCAGGCTTTCTCTGCTGAGGAAGTCCGCTGAGACTTTGTCTTTCCCTGCGATGTGGGAGGCCAAGATCCCGTGTAGATTTACTTCCACCCATGCCACGAGGAGGGTCTATTTCCAGAGACACCTGCTGGCTTCTGGTTTCTCCCTGGCAGTTGATATAGGCAACTGTTGTAGCGTTGTCAGACATTATTCGGATCGCTTGCCCTTGGAGCCTGTGGCTGAATCGCAGGTACACGAGTCTGACTGCTCGAGCATCCAGGCGGTTTATGTTCCATCCCGCCTCTTCCTTGTTCCATTGTCCATGGGCCGTCAGCTCCTGACAGTGGGCTCCCCACCCTTGTAGGCTCGCGTATGTGGTGAGCATGATCCAGTTCGGTGGGGATAGCTTATTCCCCTGCTCAGGTGGTCTTCCTGTAGCCACCACTGAAGCTGAGAAAGTACCCTCTGCTGGGATTTGGAGGCGGATTGAGTAATACTGGGACAGTGGGTTTCAGCATGATACTAAGGAGCACTGGAGAGGTCGCATGTGAGCCCTTGACCACGGAACGACCTCCAGGGTTGATGCCATGAGCCAGAGGACTTGAAGATAGTCCCATACCTTGGGACGTGTACTGGTCATTAATCGTCGTAACTGTTACAACCACTTCCTCCCTCTCGGGGGAGGCAAGACCTTGTTCTGTTTGGTGTCGAAACAGGCTCCCAGGTAACTCTAGAGACTGAGAGGGCTGTAGACTGCTCTTGGCTGTGTTCACAACCCAACCAAATTCCTGCAGTAGTTTCCTGACTCTGCTGGTCACCTGTCTGCTTTCTTCTGAAGACTTCGCCCTGATCAACCAGTCGTACCAAGATCCCTTCCTTCCTCAGTGCTGCCACCATGACCACCATAATTTTGGAGAATGTTCTGGGGGCGACTGCTAGTCTGAAGGGTAGTGCTCGGAACTGGTAATGGTGTCCCAGTACCGCAAAGCGTAGAAAATACTGGTGAATTTGATGGACTGGGATGTGAAGGTAGGCTTCGGAGAGGTCCAGGGAGGTTAAGAACTCTCCTGGTTGTACTGCCATTATTATGGAGCAGAGAGTCTCCATGCGGAAGTGTAGTATCCGCAGATGACGGTTGATATTCTTGAGGTCCAAGATGGGTTGGAATGATCCTTCTTTCTTGGGGACGATAAAATAGATGGAATAATATCCTGTATTTTGTTGGGGCGTAGGGACCAGAGTTATTGCCTTCAGACTAAGTAGTCTTGTCAGAGTAGCTTCCACCGCTAGTCTCTTGGTGTGGGAGTGGCAGGGTGATATCTAATTTGTCCTGAGGGATGCTGCAGAATTCCAGAGAGTAACCTTCTCGAATGATGTTTAGTACCCATTTGTCCGACATGATCTCGACCTATCTTTGGTAGAAGAGGGAAAGTCAACCCCCTAATTCCTCTTCCTTTGGATGGGTTGGCCCATTCTCATTGGGGTGCATGGCTGGAGCCTGCCCCCTGGCCTGTTCATCTCTTGGTCTGTCTGTTCCGAAAGGGATAGGACCTTCCGGAGTGCCGAGGTGCCTGAAACTGCGAGTTCCTGTAGGGTCGAAATCGTTGAGAGTCTCTGCCCCTGGTTCTTCTGGGGGAGGGGCGCTGGGATCTTTTACCCCTGTCCTTCTGTAGCCGAGGAACTGGGGATTCGCCCCACTTGCTGACTAACTTCTCTAATTCGTTTCCGAATAAGAGAGATCTTTTAAAGGGCATTCTTGTGAGATTCACTTTAGAGGTCACGTCAGCAGACCAATCCCGCAACCATAACTGTTTTCTGGCTGCCACTACCGAAGCTACTCCTCTGCCTGAGGTACACACCAGATCTGAGCTCTTGTCCATCAGGAAGGCTGCTGCAGGTTCGATCATTTCACCGATATACGTACCAGAGTTATTTGCCTCTCTCTCGAGAGGAGAAAGCAGGAACACTCCACCAGTGCGCAGCAGAAAGCAATCTGCAGTGTCATTGCTGTTGCATTGAAGGCCTGCTTAAGGATGGATTCTAATCGTCTATCCTGAGTATCCTTCAATGCAGCCCCACCCTCAACGGGAATGGTTGTTCTCTTTGAGACGGCACAGACCATGGCGTCCACTTTTGGGAAACGCAGGCGTTCCTTGGTCTCTGGTTCCAGAGGGTACAAGGCTTCCAAGGCCTGACCTCCTTTAAAAGCTGGCCTCTGGGGCATCCCACTCCAGGTCAATTAGTTCCTGGATGGCTTCCATCATTGGGAAGTAGCACAAGGCCTTACGAAGGGACACCAAGATGGGGTTCTTCTTTGGTTCCGCCATAGGGTCCGTGCTTGGGATCCCCAGAGTCTTCAGAGTCTAGGAAACAAGGACTGTGGAAGAAGCGAAGCATGGTTCTGTATGGTTCCAGGCCTGGAGGGATTTCTCCTTATTCCAGAGAGCCACCATCATCATCTGAGGTATCCGGGTCCCCATCCAGGAAATTCTGGGTTAAGCGAGGCATGTCTCGAAGCATCCGAGCAGGGCCGGGAGAATCTTGTGCTTCCGGCAGGGATTGAACTCGGGTTGCATTCGGGGCTGATTGTGCCTGAACAAAGGCTTGCAGCCCCTGGAAAAATTCTAGCCAGGAGAAGGTCCCTGGGTCCATGTTAATCCCAGGGGGAGTCAGAGTAGGGGCCCCTGAGGTGCCCTCTTGTGGAGATGCCATTTCGGAGTTGCATAGATCTGGGGTGCTATCATATGTAGTAGTTCCGGACCCATCCTCAGACAGTAAGGGACCAGGCTTTGGTCCCCCCTGGGCTTCTTCACAATGACGACACAGGCAGGACTCCAGTTCAGGCTGTGCGGCTCTGATGTGGCAGGCTGTGTAAAGAGAGTGCCTTCTGGGTTTCTTGGACACCAGTGCCATTGCCTCTATGTCTAGGCGCAAGGGTAATGTGCTTCAATATGCGTGCAGTTATGCGCGTGAGCACAATGTGCGCGTGTAGTTTTGAGCGCGGCTGTGCGTATAGTTATGCGTGCGGTTGTGCGCCTGCCTGCCCCGCGCATACCACCGTTCGAGAGGGGAAGATGGCGCCAACACCCCCGCGCATAAGATGGCGCCCCCGAGGGTCTCCACGTGTCTGGACCCCCTGTACCAGTCCGGGGCCTAGCCCAACCAAGGCTGCTGAACCTGATCAGTGATCCCTTTTACTTTGCCGGGTGAAATTAGAAATCGGTACGACACTCCGAGCCCCAGAGACCTTAGTTTAAAGTTTTCAGCTTACCTGGTCTCAGTGCTTAACGATCGCATGTCGGAACAGTCTCCAGCTGTGGGGGGAGAGGGCTTTATCTTCACCGCTGCGCTGGGATGAGCACCTGCTGACTTTCAGCCGCTCTAGGGCTAAGTCCACGCCGGGGTTACCGGACCAAGGCACGCCTCTGAGGGATATCAAAAATCACCTCAGGAATTCTCAACTGGGGGAGGGACCCTTAGGTATCACCGCAGGAGAGTGGGGCTCGATCTTCTTTTAGGTAAATTTTGTCTTCTTGCTGTAAATTTTCTAAGACTGTACTAGAGTGTGGGATAGCGTCTGCATCTGCTAGGAGACTGAGAGATACTGAGGAGCTGAAGTCACTGCAGAGGTATATCTAGGGTGTCAGCTTTGAAATCTGACTCCGTCTCCCATCTGCTAGCAGAAGCGCACATAACCCACTGGCCCTGAGTCCACCTGGCTACACGCTAGGAAATATATCTATTTATTTATAAATTTTATCCCATCTGTGGTTCTAGGCAGCGTATAATTTAAGTGATTTTGTTAATCACGCCAAATAACCACAGAAGAAGCGATCCACAATTTAATAACATTTATTTATTTAGAGTCTGCCTTGTGACACTTCAAAGTGGATTACATTCAGGTACTGTAGGTATTTCCTTATACAATCTAAGGGCATGATTTACTATGTTCCCCCCCCCCCCACCCATAGACACAAAATGGGAAAAAACCCTTAGTCAATAAGGCCCAAAATTTATACCTGAGGCTATGGAGGTGAAGTGGCTTGCCCAAGGTCACAAAGAACGTCAGTGTGATTTGAAGCCTGGTGTCCCTGGTTCTCAGCTTCCTACTCTAATCACTAGGCCACTCCTCCATTATATATAAATAAAGAAATGATAAGGACAGCCATGTTTATGCATGATTTTCTAGTATTTTTCAAGTTTTATCCTACTGAAAAGTACCTCACTAATAAGCAAGGACCTTTTCAATAGGGAGGTACCAGGCTCATACTGTACTTTCCCGCACTCCAAGTTTGGACCCAATAAGTCATTTTTTTACAGAAGTGATTGCGCCTACATTGATTCAGATGGATTGAACCTCTGCTATAGTGCTTTCAGCCTTGGTTAAAAAGCAACATAGAAGCAGACAGTGTTTCAGTTTCTTAGTAAGAGTAATTCAGCAAAGACTACATTTTAAGTTTGCATATTGCCAATAAAGGATATTATGCATATAGATGCAGTTTTCACCTTTGGTGCAATATCCTTGAATATAAAACTTGCAAATCTCCTTTTTCTTCTCCAGTTCTGCGTCATGATCAAATTTACACTGGTCTCCCTGTGTAGAAAAAAGAAGAATTACAAGAAAAAACCCTCAAACTTATCAACTTATCCAATATATTTTCAACAGATAATGCAAATAAAATTATTTACCTTAATACATCGCCCCTCAAGGAAATATTTACAAATTTGTTTTCCTTTGTGTTCTACTGTATGTTGATTTATGAATTCCTGACTCATGTTCACCCATTTCTTCATTGGTTTACCATCCTAGAAACAGAAAAACTAGACATTACTATCAATAGACATTTACAGTGCCTAAGGTTAGACATTTTTACACTGTACATGTGATAAACTAACTAATGTCCAGATGTTTTGAACTTTTGCAGAATTTTATATAGCTTTGGTTTTTAATACCCCAGACAATCTCTCCAAATAAAGTTACTTGCCTCAAGAAATCAAAATGAAAAAAAAAAACCAAAACAAAACAAAAACCAGCTTACATGTGTAATAAAATTTCTTATGGAAGCAATTTAGTTGGTACAACAAATCCAAGAACAAGAAAGACAAGTTAAAATATATTTCAAAATTTTATATACCATTCACCCAGTATCAGACAGACCAGAACAGGGTACAATAATAGACAAACAAATCATATTAATATACAATAGAGGAAATAGACCCAGGCAAACCATTGGGCCACCACCCTATCAATATCTTCAGCAATCCAAACAGGGGAATAATCATCCTTTGACTTTCTTTCTAAAAGTTACATAATTGTTCTCCAACCTGATAGTTAATGGCACTGAATTCCACAGTTTGGGCCCAATCACTGAAAATGCTCTTTTCCTACAGGTTGCTATACATATCTCCTTATAAGTGGGAACTTCAAACCGTACCCTTTATGTTGACCACAGATTCCACTTAAGGACATGCTGGTGAATTAACTCTCTTAAACAGTTGGCACGCAAACCTGGATTGATTTTGAACATTAAAAATCAAATTTTTAAATTGTGTTTCTTCCCTAATTGGGAGCCAATGTACTTGTATCAACAACAGTCTTGCATGAATTCATTGAGGGTTCGTGAAAACTACCCTTGCTGCCATATTCTGCATGATTTGTAACCGGAACATACTTTTCTCAGGAAGGCCTATCAACACCCCACTGCAGCAGTCCCTTTTGGTGGGCACTGTTATCTTCATTGGTACAATGCATTGAGTTACTGCAAAGAAATACCTAGATTACATTTTGGGAGAAAAAACTATTGTGATTGAATAAAAGAGCTCAGGTACGAAGCTCCTTGAGGCGCACTGTCATAAAGCAAGTCAGAAAATGTTGCACCTGATTAAGAAGGGTCTGATTCAAATCTTTTCATAGTTGACATAAAGAACCATATCATGGGGGTTTTACCAGAAAAGAATGAATTAGAGACTAAGAATGGTTAATAATAACCTTTTCAGAATGTAAATACTAAATAAGGGCACAAATTATCTACATGATTTTGCCCAAAGGGTTTTTTTTTAAACTTCTAAATCTGCATTGTGAAGGCACCTTAATTTTCAAAACAACCCACTGACTAAGATGTGAAAACTGTCATTTCATTTTAATTATCCGTACTCTGAAATATGTACTAGATTAGATTAAATGTACCAGAAAATTTCTCTTGACAGATTAATGCCTGCCTATGAATACTACCCCGTAACCAATCTTTGCTTGTTTTTTTGTTGAGTTGTAACTATGAATGTCACTTTGTAAACCTTTGTGATCTTTACATGGAAAGATGGTATATAAAATATCCGCATAAATAAAATTTTCACAAAAGATGAGAGTAATTTAGCAGTGTACTAGGAGAATGAATGGACTATTGGTTAGATCACTCAAAACAAATCCTGTGAAATGAGCTTGTATTTCAGTTTTATCACCGACTCCATGTGACCTTGAGCAATTCACTTTTATCTCAGTTTACCCAACTATAATTAGTTTATAACATTATTTCTTCCCCCTTTCACAAAGTCCATGTACCAAAACTGAGCTGTCAGTTCATTCAGGCTACCAAGTTATATGCAGATATCTCAAATAATAAATTGCAAAGCATGTTAGGATGAAATGTCCTGTAGAAATGAAAATTAACTACGAATATAGACAGCAGGATAAATTAGCCATAATGTGTGGGAGTGATGTCACTGGACAGCAACAACAAGGACCCAGCTCTCGGAACTGTAAACAATTTACTGAACATGCACTGCCTCATGAGCATCTCAACCTCTCCCAGAGCTTAAACTTTAACAAGGTAGTCAACTCTCCAGGGAGGTGGGCAGGTAATACACATGGTTAATTCATCCTGCTGTCTATGAAGAAACCTATTTGCAGGTGAATTTTCAAAGGAGTAATGCATGTAAATGTAACATTCTATTGTAACAATTTTCAAAATCCATTTACCTGTGTAATTTCATGGACAATTCAATGGCATATTTTGTACCAATTTTCAAAGGCCCATTTACATGGGTAAAGTGCATTTACATGTGTAAGACCCAGTTTTAAGCGTGTAAATGCTTTTGAAAATCAGGCCCTTACAGTGTAAAGCAGAGTTGCTTACATGTAACAGGTGTTCTCCCAGGATAGCAGGATGTTAGTCATCACACATGGGTGACATCATCGATGAAGCCCTATCACGGAACACTTTTGTCAAAGTTTCTAGAACTTTGACTGGCACACTGAGCATGCCCAGCATGCCACTAACCCTGCATCCAGCAGGGGTCCCCCTTCAGTCTCATTTGTAGCAAAAAGTACGAGCGAAAAATAAAATAAGAAAACGTAAACGAAACCAACTCTGCAGGGTGGCGGGCGGGTTTCGTGAGGACTAACATCCTGCTGTCCTGGGAGAATACCTGTTACAGGTAAGCAACTCTGCTTTCTCCTAGGACAAGCAGAATGGTAGTCCTCACATATGGGTGAATAGCGAGCTACAGGATGCCCAAATAGAGTGAACCAAAAGCACCCAATGCCATGCAACAGGCACAACAACAGGGGTGCGCTGTTGGGTTTGAGGGCAGCCTGAATTTCACAGTGGGTCGCAGGTAGGAAGTTGGGTTATTAAAATGGAAACTGACCAAAGACAGAATCTTGCCTGTCAGCCTTGTCGAGACAATAATGAGCTGCAAAGGTGTGGAGAGAGCTCTAAGTGGCAGCTCTACAGATGTCAGCAATAGGTACAGAACGGAGGTGTGCTGACGTTGCCATGGCTCTAACTGAATGCGCTTTCACGCGTCCCTGTAGCGGAAGGCCTACTTGTTGGTAGCAGAAGGTAATACAGTCCGCCAGCCAGGTGGATAGGGTCTGCTTGCCCATCGGAACTCCCAGTTTGGTCTTAGAAAAGGAGATAAAAAGTTGGGTGGACTTCCTATGGGTTGTAGTGCGGTCCAAATAAAAAGCGAGTGCACATTTACAGTCCAAGGAATGCAGGGACCACTCACCTGGGTGTGAGTGAGGTTTTGGAAAAAATGTGGGTAGTATTATGGATTGATTTAAGTGGAAATCAGACACTACCTTTGGCAAAAATTTAGGGTGAGTGCTGAGTACCACACGGTCGTGGCGAAATTGTGTATAAGGTGAGTATGTTACCAGCGCCTGTAGCTCACTGACTCTACGAGCCGATGTTAAAGCAAGTAGAAAGAGCACTTTCCAGTGAGATGACGTAGCTCTCAGGAGTGCAGGGGCTCGAACGGAGGTCGCATGAGCCGTGCTAGTACAACATTGTGATCCCATGCTGGAACCGGAGGACACAGTGGAGGCTTCAGTTGTACTAAGCCTCTCATAAAGCGCCTTACAAGGGGTTGTGTTGAGATTGGGGTATCTCCTACACCTTTGTGGTAAGCGGCTATGGCGCTGACATGCACTCGGATGGAGGAAGTTTGTAGTCCAGACTCAGAGGTACCAGAGGTAGTCCAGGAACCTTGTTGTGGGGCAGGAAAAGGGATCTATTCCTTTGTCAGGCACCACAAGGAGAATCTTTTCCATTTGGAATGATAAGATTTCCTAGTAGAAGGCTTTCGTGAAGCTACCAGGACCTGGGACACATTGTCAGAAAGGTTAAGGGATTGTAGTACCAACCTTTCAACATCTATGCTGTCAGAGACAGGGAGTGGAGGTTCAGATGACGCAACAGTCCGTTGTTCTGCGTTATTAGAGTCGGATCTGTGCCCAGGCAAATTGGTTGCTGGACTGAGAAGTTGCGTAAGATGGGAAATCAAACCTGCTGCGGCCAGTGAGGGGCTATGAGGATCATTGTGCCCTGGTCCTGTCGCAACTTCACAAGAGTCTTGCTGTTGAGTGGAAGTGGAGGGTAGGCATATAGAAGACCCGTTGTCCACGAGTGGGCGAAAGCATCCCTCAGTGGTGTCTTATGGCTGCGGTGTAGAGTGTAGAAGTTGTCTACTTTGCGGTTGTGAATTGACACAAAGAGGTCTATGTGGGGGCGGCCCCCAATGGTGGAAAATCCCACTGGTGGAATCTAGGGACCATTCGTGGGGATGAAAGGTCCGGCTGAGATTGTCCGCCATCACATTGTTCACGCCTGTCAGGTAAGTTGCTCTCAGTAGCATGGAATGAGAGAGAGCCCAGGCCCAGATCTACGCCACCTCTGGCATAGCAGGTAAGAGTCTGTGCCCCTTTGTTTGTTGAGGTACCACATCGTTACCTGGTTGTCTGTTTGGATTAGGATTACCTTGTTGGATAGGCAATCCTGAAATGCGAATAGGGCATATCGTATCGCCCTGAGCTCCAGAAAATTGATCTGGTTGTTTGATTCTGCTGAGGTCCAGGTTCCCTGGGTTTGTAGGTTGTTGACATGGGCTCCCCAACCCAGGTTGGAGGCATCTGCGGTTAATGTAATCTGAGACTCTGGAGGTTGAAAAGGTAGTCCTATCTGAAGATTGGACTCCTGTATCCACCAAGCTAGTGAGAGTCGAAGCTGGCTGGTGACGTGGACAATGCAGGACATATGTTGATGTGATTGGGACCACTGGAACTTTAAAAGTCCATTGTGTTGCTCTCATGGCTATCCGAGCCATTGGGGTAATGTAAACCATGGACGCCATGTGACCTAGCAAGGTTAGTAGGTGACGAGCTGTGGTGGTTCAGCGAGTCTGTACTGCTTTGGCCAAGGTTGACAATGTGCATGCTCGGTCCTTTGGGAGGAATGCTTTGGCTTGAATGGTGTTTAGATCTGCTCCGATGAACGACAGGGTGCGTGATAGAGTCAGATTTGACTTGGGATAGTTTATGAGGAAACCCAAGGACTGTAGCAGTTGTATAGTAAGATGGAGGGATTGAAGTACTACCTCCTTGGATAGACCTCTGAGTAGCCAATCGTCTAGATACGGAGGGATGTGGTTACTGTGCTGTCGTAAGTAGGCTACTACTACTGTCAAGCATTTTGTAAACACACGGGCTGCTGATGCTAGGCCGAACGGTAGCACTCGGTATTGGAAATGCCTGTGGCCGACAGAACCCGAGGTATTTTTGATGAGGAGGGGCTATGGCTATATGGGCATACGCCTCCTGAAGATCTAGAGAGCAGCGTCAATTTCCCTGTTGTAGGAGAGGGAGCATGGTGCCCAAGGTTACCATTCTGAACTTTTCTTTGCGGAGATGTTTGTTTAGGGCACGAAGGTCCAGTATAGGACGAATGCCGCCTGACTTTTTTGGAATTAGAAAATATCGAGAGTAGAACCCTTTTCCTCGCTGCAGTCGGGGAACTGGTTCTATGGCACTGGACTGCAGAAGGGTGGAATGTTCTGCCTCGAGGAGTGGAGTATGGTTGGGTAGACTCCATGCCGGACGTGGTGGAGAGTCCAGTGGTAGTGTAAGGAAGTTTAGATGGTAACTGTGGACAACCACAGAAAGGACCCATTGTTCCATTGTGATTGAGTGCCATATGTTGGCAAAGTGGCACAAGCGGCCTCCCACAGGAAATTTTGTTGGAGGCAGGGATCAACTGCTGCTCTCTGAAGGGAGTCAAAACCCCGATGCAGGACCAGTCTGAGGAGCTGGTTGGGCTTTTTTGTTTTTTAATTTACATTTTTATTAATTTTTACAAAGTATTACATTCCATACTTTGAGGAAAAAGTAAAAAGCATACAATAGGTAAATAATAAGAAAACAACTTCAAAATAGATCAATAATCATATTACATGCTTTTATAGCGAGGTATAAATAAAAAAGAAGCTTAGGACCAAAACTTAAAGAGAGTATTACAAAGGTAGTTACTTAAGTAACTGGCTTAATGTTTGATGTCGGTTTTATTTTTCATGATTGCTCTGAGGGGCCTGGTCCAGAAGCACTCACATTTCTAGCATATAAGAAAGACTTTAATTGTTCTACTAAGGTGAAAACGAAATTCTCATCCTTACGTCTAACATAACATCTACACGGATACCTTAACACAAAAGTGTATCCTAAACCAATTAGAGGCCTCAAATCAGTTGGATGTCATGGGAAGGCCCCAAACATAAGACACAGTCGTCATGAGGGTCCGTACTGTTGCGGTCCTGCCCGCGCTCCTCACGGGCAGGCTCCTTACCTTCGCAGCCAGCCGGGCCGCTGCCGCTGCGGCAGTCCTGCCGCGGACTCCAGGCTCCTCCCCGGCTGCCCCTTGCTCCTTGCAGCGGGGCCGACCCGCCGCGAGCTCTCCCTCGCGGTCGGGACCCCCGCTGTCATTTCTGGGTCTCCCCGACATGTCTCTGCCTTCCCAGGGTCCTCAGCTGGCAGGGAGGGCATCCCTGCCGGTGCTGCAGTCCAGGTCCTCGCCCAGCAGGGAGGCCGTCCCTGCCAGTGCCTGCAGCTCTCTGCTCTGCCTGCAGCCTCCTGCTTCATCCTCGTGGCTGGGAGCCGCTCCAGCGACCTGCCTTCACCCAGCTTCAGTCCAGGGCTGCTCCGCTGCCTCCTTGGGCCTTCCACGTGGCGGAGGACGCCACCAGCTTCCAGCTCTCTTCTCTCCAGCTTCCTAGGGCGCGGGCCTCTCTCCTCCTCTTCAAGGGCCAGCCAGGTGTGGCTGTCGCCTGTTTCTCTAAGCGCAGAGAGTTTGCTAATGAGGAGAGTATCTCCACCTGGTGTTCCGGTAGGAAGGCTCTTGACATTATGGTGTTCAACTATGCTCCAATGAATTGCAGTAGGCGAGATGGGATGAGGTGGGATTTTTGGTAGTTTATTAGAAATCCCAGAGAGTGGAGCAGATTGATTATGAACCTGAGAGAAGCGAGAGCTCCTTGCTGTGATTGGCTTCTGATGAGCCAGTCGTCTAGGTAAGGAAAAACGTGTATACTTCCTTGTGCAAATGAGCCACTGCTACTGCTAGGCACTTTGTGAATACTCAGGGTGCTGAGGCAAGTCCGAATGGCAGAACCCGGTATTGGAAATGCTGATGACCCACCAGGAAACGCAGAAACTTGCGATGAGGAGGGAATATTGGAATGTGAGCGTAAGCGTCTTGCAGATCCAGAGTACAGAGCCAGTCTCCTATTTGAAGAAGGGGAAGCATGGTGCCTAAGGAGACCATTCTGAACTTTGCTTTCCATAGAAATTTGAGATTTCGGAGGTCTAGGATGGGATGTAGGCCTCCTGTTTTCTTTGGAATGAGGAAATAACGGGAATAGAATCCTCTGCCCTGCTGAGGTCGGGGAACTGGTTCCACAGCCCTGGCTCACAGAAGGGTGATATGATCCCTGTGTATCCAAAGAGACTTTGGCTAAGAGTCTTTTGGTACTGTGAGAAAATTCAGTTGGTAACCTCGTGTTATAACTGATAGTACCCATTGATCTGTTGTGATATTTTACCAATGGGTGTGAAAGAGAGAGAGACTCGACCTCCCACTGGTATGGTTGGTTTGGGGTTGATAGAGTGGCTGCTGTCCTCTGGTTGTTTTTCAAAAGCCTGATGCTGGGCCTGTTTGAGGGGGGAGGTTGAGGTCTAGAAGCCCTCAGTTGTCTAGGCTGGGATCTTTGCAGCGGTCTGGATGCTCTACCATGGGGTGCTGGTGGATAGTACCTACGTGGTCTGTAATAGGGTTTTTCTGGTATCTTTTCGTGCCGGGCGGCGTGAGGCAGATGAAGTATCTTGTGGGATAGCAGATAATTGACGCAGAGTTTCAGAGTGTTCTTTTAAGTTGGGCTACTGCGTCTTGAACTCTTGTTCCAACCAACACTCACAACTAAAAATAACCAAACTGTTGAGCTAGCAACTAAAGTACGAAATCTAGGAGTAATAATTGACCCTGAGCTAAACATGAAACAACACATCTCCTTGAAAATAAAGGAAGGATATGCGAAACTAATGATCCTAAGATGACTTAAACCTCTACTAACGCTAAACAATTTCCACACAGTTTTGCAGGCAATGATATTCGCAAGTACAGACTACTGCAACTCCCTACTTTTAGGACTACCACAATCCACAATTCGGCCACTACAAATATTACAAAATTCAGCCGCTAGAATTTTGACCAGCAAAAAAAAGAATGATCACATTACAGGAACACTTGCCGATCTACACTGGCTCCCAATTGAACAAAGGATTCAATATAAGGCTTTATGCATAATTCATAAACTAATCCATGATGAAAAAGCTGACTGGCTTAACACTGCTCTGTGCGTACATGTCCCACAAAGAAACCTAAGATCTGCTAATAAGGCTCTACTAACTGTTCCCTCTGTCAAAACAGCATGCCTCACGCAAGTTAGGGAGAGAGCACTATCAATGGCTGGCCCCATGCTATGGAACACCATGCCACTCGAAATAAGGCTGCAGAGAAACTTCAAAATATTCAAATCCAATCTGAAAACCTGGCTATTTAAACAAGCTTTTTATAAAGATAAAGAGAAGGAAAAAAAACAGTTGATTGATTAGGATGCACCAAACTAGAAATTGTTATTTGTAACCTATAAATGCACATTAAGGTTAAATTCTTTCCGTCTAATATGCTCCCTACAAATAAACTTAATGTACACACATAGTTTATTGAAGTGAACTGTTACCACACTATGATGGCACATGACTAACTGTAATCTATATCACTTACTTTATGCATTATCGTGCCTTGCTGTAAACCGCTGTGATGGTTACCTAACTTAACGACGTATAGAAGAGCTTTTAAATAAATAAAATAAATAAAGGTTATCGCCCACACAAGGTAAATCTACTAGCTTTTCCTGAACCTCGGGCCTGAGGTCTGAAGCCTTGAGCCAGGCCCAACGACGTTCACTGATACCAGTAGCCGCTACTCGTGAAGAGGTTTCAAAACTGTCGTAGGCAGCACGGACTTCATGCTTGCCTACTTCCAAACCTTTGTGGATAATATCATTAGCTGAGTCCTGATATTGTTGAGGCAGGGTTTCAGCTAATTGCTGCATCTGCTTCTAGAGATTGCGCTATTGCGTCATATAAAGTTGATATGACACTATTCTGGAATTAAGCAACGAGCCTTGGAAGACTTTGCTGTCCAGAGTGTCCAAGAACATTTGTTCTTTTCCTCGTGGAGTAGATGAATGAGGCCGTACTCTCTTTGATTTTTTCTGAGCAGTTTCTACCACCACCGATTGATGTGGAAGCTGGGCCTTCTGACAGCTGGGGATGTGCTGCACCAGATAGGTGGTATCTATCCTTCTATTGACTGGTGGAACTGAGCATGGGTGTTCCCATAATCTGTGCTGTAGTTCTACCAGGACCTCATGTATTGGAATAGCTAATATTTCCTTAGGAGGGTCTATAAACTGAAGGACCTCTAAGGTCTGTTGTCTAGTATCCTCTTCAGACATTAGTTTAAATGGAATAGTGTCAGCCATTTCTTTTACAAAAGTGGTAAAAGACAGGTCCTCTGGGGGTGACTTTTTCTGTCTTCAGGAGGGGCGGTTCAGATATGAAGTCCTCTGAAAATGTGTCGGTGTCTCTACCTTCCCAAGAGTCCCATGGAGTATGCTTTGGAGGAGAAACATGAAGAGGTCTCGATGGCATCGATGGTTTATGTGGTGAAAAGAACAGCATCAATGGAGAGGCCGGAATTCTCGGTAGGGAGAGTCCGGAGGGACCCGGCTGAGGTTCAGACGGTAGAGAAGTACCAGAAGCATCGTCGTCACCGACTGGAATAGGAGTGACGGGCTGCACGGGAAGAGCTCCGATTAGGGCACTGAGCTTTGACATCAGTGGTTGGAATATTGACAAATCCGGTATCAGCATTGGCATCGGCGTAGGCACCGGCTTTGGCGATTGCACCAGTATAGGTATTGGCTCCAGAGGTGTCGATGGATGAGGGTCTCAGAGCTTCTCTCACTGCCTGGCGGATAAATCCGTTCAGTTCCTCCCTTATAGTTAGTGAAGACAAAGCAGCTATAGGTGGTGGCAGAGAAGGAGTAATTGGCTCTACCACAGGGCCCTGTGGTGGCTCGATGCCTGGCACCTTTGGAGGTGGGGAATGCCTCGGAGTAGTAGGCCTCGATAGTTCTTATAGACGAGGCCTTTTTGGTGATGGTTCTCTTGGCAATAGCAAGTCCTCTGGAGTCGAAGTACGTCGATGTCGATAACGATATTTTTGTCGATATTCGGTGGTTTTTCAAGCCCGGATGTCGATTTTATCGATGCCGCAGACTGAGTCGGGAATAGTCGGCATTTACGAATAACTAATCGTTTTGATGCTCCAGCCGGAGACGATTGGGTCGACGAAGGCATAAGTTGTATGTGAAAAAGATGTTCCATTTTTTCCTGTCGGGCCTTTCTGCCCTTTGCGGTCATCTCTGCCCATTCTGGGCAGGAAGAAAAGTCCTTCGATTGCCCTAGGCACAAAACACACTCGGCGTGCGGATCGGGAATCGACATTGTGCGAGTGCAGTTCAGGCATTTTTTGAAGCCCGTGGCCATAATGAAAGCTGGACAGCCGTTGATGGCCTTCTGACCAAAAAATTAAGTTACTCGAATCGAGCGGAAAAAAAAAATGTTTACTCACCGGCTGGTGGTCGGAGGGAGACCCCTATGTAGGGGATGAAATTTGAGAAAGATTTTAACTTTTTATTCACAAGTTTCTGTGAAGAGATTCACACAGGGCTCCTTCTCCGCAATGCTAACTGAAGCACGGAAAAATGAAGACCCCTGTGGCTCGAGGGATCATGGCATGCTGGACATGCTCAGTGGGCTCAGTGTGCCAGTCAAAAGTTTCTAGAAATTTTGACAGAAAGTTTTCCGTGATAGGGCTCCGTCAGTGACGTCACCCATACTTGAGGACTAGCATCCTGCTTGTCCTGGGATAATAGACATAGTCCTCGGACACTCGGGACACTTCCAAAAACTGTCGCCATTTTTGGAAAAAATAAGCGCGGCGCATGGTTGGTGGTCGTCAGGCACCGATGAGAGCACCGTCGGGAACCGACTGCAAAGAACGAGGTAAAAACTTACAGGCGTTAGCGGAAGTCGATGGGGGACCCCGGGACGGGAAAAAGTTTTAAAATTTTTAAGAAAAGTTCCATGAGGAAAAATGTGAGAAATTCTCACAGAGCTCCTGAGAACCTTGAAGCAACTGCTGTGTGGAAAAAAAGAGACTGAAGGGGGTCCCTGATGGATGTAGGGTTAGTGGCATGCTGGGCATGCTCAGTGTTGCCAGTCAAAGTTCTAGAAACTTTGACAAAAGTGTTCCATGATAGAGCTCCATCGATGTCACCCATATGTGAGGACTTCCATCCTGCTTGTCCTGGGAGAAGCAAACTTGCTCTGTCAACTAGTAGGCATGAATTAGCAATTACACATGGAGTCCAAAGTTGAGTATAGTATACCAAAAGCACTTACTAAAAGACAACTGGCCTCACCAAATGGAAAGTTAGCATGGGGCACATTTAAAACTAATCGGAGAAAGTTCTTTTTTACTCAACGCACAATTAAACTCTGGAATTTGTTGCCAGAGGATGTGGTTAGTGCAGTTAGTATAGCTGTGTTTAAAAAAGGATTGGATAAGTTCTTGGAGAAGTCCATTACCTGCTATTAAGTTCACTTAGAGAATAGCCACTGCCATTAGCAATGGTTACATGGAATAGACTTAGTTTTTGGGTACTTGCCAGGTTCTTATGGCCTGGATTGGCCACTGTTGGAAACAGGATGCTGAGCTTGATAGACCCTTGGTCTGACCCAGTATGGCATTTTCTTATGTTCTTATTGGAGAACAAGTTGCACAGAACTGTTTTCCAAAGTTATTGTTATCTCAAGATATGCCTTCCAGACAGTAGAGGGATATGAAGCTGTGAACAGACTAAGAATTAGCAGCTTTGCAAACATCTTCACTAGAAATGGCTTTGAAATGAGCCATTAAAGTTGCCATGACTCTCACTTAATAAGCCTTGACCAAATCTGTTGAGTAGATTGAGTCCTATTTACGTTGTGATGTAAATACAAATGACAGTATATAAAAATGTTTAAATAAATAATATAGCAGAGCTTACAGTCCAAGGAGTGAAGAGCCAGTTCTCTTTTGTGTACATGTCGTCTTAGAAAGAATGTAGATGGCTTAGAAGGAACTTAGACGGGGTTCACAGAACCACAGCATTGTGAAAGTACTGATGATAAGGCAAATATGAAATCTGTAGTTCACTTACACTTCATATTGAAGTTATGGCAACGAGAAACAACACTTTCCATGTGAGAAATTTCAAATGTACTGACTTGAGAAGTTCAAAAGCAGGTTTCATGAGTTGAGCTAGGACTACTTTGAGGTCCAAAGCTACTGGAGGTTTATTGACCAGAGGCTTGGAATACCATAGTCCTTTCGTGAATCTTAATACCAGGGGGGGTAGAGAGATATCAGAGTCCCTTCCACCTGTTGGTGAAATGCCACAATGGCACTGAGGTAAACTTTGACTGAAGAGGTGCTAAGACCTTAGGATGAGAGGAAGAATAGAAACTGAATCAAGGCCCTACACTAGAATGGGCTCAGCTGGCTGGCCCTACACCAAGTCGAAAACCTTTTTCCTTTTCCTTCTGGTTGAAGGATTCCTGGTGGAAATCAGAATATCTTCCACCTCTTTGGGAAGGAGCCAGAAGGAGACTATTTTGCATTCAGCATCAATGCCATGAGGGCCAGTGCAGGCAGGTTCAGACGGCAGAGCATGCCGTTTTCCTGTGTGATGAGATGTCAAAACATTTCCAATAGAACCAGAGACTGAATTGACAGATAGGAAAATTAGTGCTTACCTGATAATTTTCGTTCCTGTAGTACCAAGGATCAGTCCAGACTGCTGGGTTATGCCTCCCGTCCAGCAGATGGAGTCAGAGAGAAACTGAAAAGGCGCCCCCTATACACCCTGCTGCGCTCCCTGCGATCCTTCAGTATAATCAATAACAAAGCAGAATGAAATAAGAAATCAATGGCACAAAACTAGTGACTAGATCAAGATAAATATGAACTTTTGGAAAAACGAGGAAACCAGGCTGAAAGCCATGAACAATAAGCATAAGAAAATAGAACCAGTGCTTCAAATAGGAATCTGAAAAAACAATAGAGCTGCGGGACTCTTCGCTGATATGGGCGGGCGTCTGGACTGATCCTTGGTACTACAGGAACAAAAATTATCAGGTAAGCACTAATTTTCCTTTCCCTGTACGTACCAGGATCAGTCCAGACTGCTGGGAAGTACCCAAGCTGCCCTAAATGGGGTGGGACATTGATAGTCCCGCGTGGAGCACACCTCTGCCAAACGTGTCTCCCGTCGGAGCGTGCACATCCAATCGGTAATGTCTAGCAAAAGTGTGCAACGATTTCCAAGTAGCCGCCCGGCAAATTTCCTGAGGTGAGATAAAACCACTCTCCGCCCAAGATGCCGCTTGAGAGCGCAGAGACCCTCCGGAACGGCGCGACCCCGACAGATGTTAAGTGGAAGCAATTGCCTCCTTCAACCAGTGTGCTATCGTAGCTTTAGAAGCTTTAGCCCCCTTCTTAGGACCATTCCACAAGACAAAAAGATGGTCAGATAACCGAAACGGGTTGGTAATTTCCAAATACCGTATTAGTGCCCTTCGAACAACCAACCTTCGAAGTTCCGGCTGCCTAGACGCCTCACTGTCGTCCATCGTAAAGGCTGGTAGATCTACCGTTTGATTGACGTGAAAGGCTGAAACTACCTTCGGCAAGAAGGAAGGAACGGTATGTAGTGAAACCCCCGAGTTTGAAATGCGGAGAAACAGTTCCCTGCAAGACAACGCCTGAAGCTCCGAAATACGCCTAGCCGAACAAATAGCGACGAGAAAAACCATTTTGAGAGTTAGATCTTTAAGGGTAGCCCTTCGTAACGGTTCAAATGGAGAAGTACAAAGACCACGGAGACCCAAATTCAGGCTCCAAGAGGGACAGATAGCTCGCACCGATGGTTGCAAATGTTTAACCCCCTTTAAAAATCGCGCTACGTCAGGGTGCATTACAATGGAAACTCCATCAAGCTTACCGCGGTAACAGCCTAAGGCTGCCACCTGCACACTGAGGGAATTATAGGATAAACCTCCTGCAAAAAAGCTAGAATATGAGACACCGTAGCCTGCCGCGATGGTACGTCCAATCCCCGGCACCAAGAGTCAAAAACTTTCCATACCCTGACATAGGCAACTGAAGTAGAGGGCTTACGAGCCTACAGAAGAGTAGTAACATAGAAACATAGAAACATAGAAATGACGGCAGAAGAAGACCAAATGGCCCATCTAGTCTGCCCAGCAAGCTTCACACATTTTTTCTCTCATACTTATCATTTTCTCTTAACTCTTGGTTCTATTTCCCTTCCACCCCCACCATTAATGTAGAGAGCAGTGATGGAGCTGCATCCAAGTGAAATACCTAGCTTGATTAGTTAGGGGTAGTAGGGGTAGTAACTGCTGCAATAAGCAAGCTACACCCATGTTTATTCCCTTTACCCAGACTATGTCATACAGCCCCTATTGGTTGCTTTTCTTCTCTCCTGCCGTTGAAGCGGAGAGCCATGCTGGTTATGCATTGAAAGTGAAGTATCAGGCCCTTTTGGTTTAGGGTAGTAACCGCCGTAACAAGCCAGCTACTCCCTGCTTTGTGAGTGCGAATCCTTTTTTTTTTTTTTCTTCTCCCCTGCAGTTGAAGCTATTCTGGATATGCGTGAAGCCTCAGCTTTTCTTATTCCCCTGCTGTTGAAGCAGAGAGCTATGCTGGAAATGCTTGATGTATCAGCCTCTCCCATGCCATGAAGCAGAGAGCCATGCTGGATATGCATCGAAAGCGAAGTATCAGGCACATTTGGTTTGGGGTAGTAACCGCCGTAATAAGCCAGCTACTCCCCGCTTTGTGAGTGCGAACCCTCTTTTCTTCTCCCCTGCCGTTGAAGCAGAGAACTATGCTGTATATGCTTGGAAAGTGAAGTATTAGGCTTATTTGGTTTAGGGTAGTAACCGCCGTAACAAGCCAGCTACTCCCCTCTTTGTGATAGCAAATCCTTTTTTCCACATTTCCTCTTGCCGTTGAAGCTTAGAGCGATGTTGGAGTCACAGTAAGCTTCTGTATGTTTATTTAATAAGGGTATTGTCTCCGGGCAGTAGCCATCGTTCTGGTGAGCCACCCACCAGTAATGACCGATTCCGAATATCCCTTCTTCCTCAATTGCCGCCTCTCAAAAGCCAAGCCGCTAGACAAAAGCGATCAGCCTGGTCGAAAAATACCGGACCCTGCCGTAAGAGGCGAGGCAGATGACCCAGACGCAAGGGGCCGTCCACCGCTAGGTTGATCAGGTCAGCGAACCACGGTCTCCTTGGCCACTCCAGAGCCACGAGAATGACTGGGCCCGTGTGGGATTCGATCCGACGCAATATTTTTCCCACTAACGGCCACGGGGGAAACACGTATAGAAGAACATGCACGGGCCAGGGAAGAACCAGAGCATCTACGCCTTCCGACCCGTGTTCTCTTCTGCGACTGAAGAAGCGAGCTGCCTTGGCATTCAAATGGGTTGCCATGAGGTCTAATCGGGGAGTTCCCCATCTTTGAATGATGAGTCTGAGTGCCTCGGGAGATAGCTCCCACTCTCCCGGATCTAGCTGCTGTCGGCTGAGATAGTCCGCCTGAATGTTGTCGACTCCGGCGATGTGCGACGCTGCAATACGAGACAGATGCTTCTCCGCCCAAACCATCAATTGGCTGGCTTCGGTTTCTACTAGTTGACTCCTTGATCCGCCTTGCCGGTTTATGTAAGCCACCGTGGTCGCATTGTCGGACAGGACCCGAACCGCTCGTTCCCGAATCAACGGGAGAAAGTGCTGCAACGCCAGGCGAACTGCCCTGGTCTCCAAACGAATGATAGACCACTTGGTCTGCGGAAGCATCCAACGCCCCTGAGTGGACTGAGACTGACAAACCGCCCCCCAACCCGTCAGACTGGCATCTGTCGTGACGATGATCCATTGAGGGGGCCCCAAATTGACGCCCTTGAGCAAGTGGACCGGATTCAACCACCATTGCAGACTGGTCCTGGCCGGGTATAGGAGCGGCAAAGGTACCTGAAATTCTTCTGATTTGGGATCCCAGCGCGATAGGAGCACTCTCTGTAGCGGCCGCATATGTGCAAAAGCCCAAGGAACCAAATCCAGAGTGGATGCCATATATCCAAGAACCTGCAAATAATCCCATGCCACAGGCAAGGGGAGAGCTAGTAGACGGCGAACGTGCGCCAGGCGCTCCATCCTTGCCTGTGGAAGGAAAACCTTGCCCAAATTGGTGTCGAACAAGGCTCCCAGAAAATCCAATCTCTGGGAGGGAATCAGCTGGCTCTTGGGGTGGTTGACGACCCAACCCAGGGAGCTGAGCCGGAGAAGTACCGCCTGTACCGCTTCCTTGCAGAGACGCCGTGATTTTGCCCGGATGAGCCAGTCGTCCAAGTACGGGTGTACTAATACCCCTTCTCTCCGGAGACTCGCGGCTACCACCACCATTACCTTGGTGAAAACTCTCGGAGCTGTCGCAAGACCAAACGGAAGAGCACAGAACTGGAAATGGCATCCCATGACCATAAAGCGCAGAAACCTTTGATGGAACTCCTGGATCCCTATATGAAGGTAAGCCTTTGTGGACCGCTGCGATGACGGAGCGCAGGGTTTCCATCCGAAATCGTGGTATTCGCAATGCCCTGTTGACCTGCTTTAGATCCAGTATCGGCTGGAACGCGCCGTCCTTCTTTGGGACGATGAAGTAAATGGAATAGCGACCTGTCCGTTGCTCGGCAGCTGGTACCGGCGCTATAGTTCCTAGCGCCTGTAACCGCGCTAGTGTTGCGAAATCACCTGTTGTTTTGCCGGAGAACCGCTGGGAGAAATGAGAAAAAGGTCGCGTAGGGGCTGTGCAAAATCCAACGTGTAGCTGTAATTTATAATGTCGAGGACCCACTGGTCGGTAGTAATTCTGGCCCATTCCTCTCAAAAGTGAAAGAGTCGTCCTCCTACCTTCGGAACTGAGGGATGGACCAGCGTCCCTTCATTGAGCCGTCTTAGAGGTGGCGAAGGTGTGTGATGCTCCTGCGCGCGCTGGCTGTCTACCACGAAAGGAAGGAGTCCATGCTTGAGAGCGCGTAGTCGCTTGTCTTGTAACATAAGAGGAGGAGGAGCTCCTCCCCGAGCGAAATCGGCGCTGCCCGCAGAAACGACCGCGGAAGGTGCCTGATGAATGAAAAGACCTGTGCCTCCGGCAACTTGAACACCTTGTTCTCACCCAGCGACCGAATAAGTTGCTCCAACTCGTCCCCAAATAATAGTTTACCCCGAAAGGGAAAAGAGCCGAGTTGCGCCTTAGATGAAGAATCTGCCGCCCAGTGACGTAGCCAAAGTAGTCGTCGTGCCGATACTGCTGAAGCCATGGAGCAGGCCGAAGTGCAGAGTAGATCATAGAAGGCGTCTGCAGCATAAGCCACCGCAGATTCCATGCGGTTCGCCTGCTCTGCTTCCTCCGGAGGCAGATCTTGAGCCGTTAACATCTGTTGTACCCAGCGGAGGGTGGCCCTCTGTACCATGCAGCTGCAAACCGCCGCCCTTACTCCCAAGGCTGAAACCTCAAAAGTTCGCTTAAGTAACATCTCCAATTTTCGATCCTGGAGATCCTTAAGAGCCATTCCCCCCATCACCCCCCCTTCTCTCACCCGCCCGGCCCGAGACGAGATCGTGCGAGGCCTGCGCAGCCGGCGCCGAGACCAGCCGAGGTAAGGCCTTGTTCGCACACTGCCTCGGCCGCTCACCACGCCGACAGCGAGACTCCGCCCGCCTCAGACCCGACGCCATTCTTCAGCCCTTCCGGGCTAGCAGCCAATCGCAGACCTCCGAGGGGCAGCCAATAGAGAGGGAGCAAGGAGCCCTTTAAATCAGCGAAGCGGCGCGATTCCTTCCCTTCTCTCACCCGCCCGGCCCGAGACGAGATCGTGCGAGGCCTGCGCAGCCGGCGCCGAGACCAGCCGAGGTAAGGCCTTGTTCGCACACTGCCTCGGCCGCTCACCACGCCGACAGCGAGACTCCGCCCGCCTCAGACCCGACGCCATTCTTCAGCCCTTCCGGGCTACCAGCCAATCGCAGACCTCCGAGGGGCAGCCAATAGAGAGGGAGCAAGGAGACCATTAAATTCACCACACGTCCAGGCGCCGCGCGCCGTGCGTCGCGCACCTAAGGAGCACGACAAAGGGGCTTGCCCCTTTGTGCGCCCCTTAGTGCAGCACCTCAGTGCCACCCTCCACGCTCCTGTCCACATCTCTGCCCCGCAAGATCTCCCCCTCTACATACAATCAAACTACGCATCCAACACACGCTCCATACTCACAGCACACGAAAATGCACCCAATCGCCTGTATTCCCATCCTTCAACACCCCTCTCTTATTACAAGGATACCGTTAAGGCACCCTAGACAACGCTCACTTATAAACCTGATGCCAATCCTAACTGCTCCGATCACCCAACTCCTAGGTCTTACCTTATTCTCCCTCAGTCTTTTCAATGCACAATCTCTAACAAAAAAATCCCTACTACTTAATGACTACCTCCTAGAGGCCAAACCTGACATATGCGCCATAACTGAGACATGGCTCAAACCCACGGACACTGCAATAATAAATCAACTGCCTACGCAGGACTACAACATCTTCTCCCTCCCCAGACTAAAAAAAAGAGGAGGGGGCATCTTACTAGCTACAAAAAAAGGCCTTGGCTTCAAACAACAACATTCAGCTACATCAGAACCCAAGTTAGAAATCGGATTCTTCTCCTCAGATCAACTCCAAATCCTATTAGTTTATGCCCCCCCAGGGCTCCTGGAAACTGACACCTCCCCGATCATCGAACTAATTACTACCACCATCAACTTGGACACCCCAGCAATCATCCTGGGAGATTTCAACTTACACGTTGATGAGCCGATTCCTTCACACAGCTGTGAATCCTTACTCACGGCCCTATCCGCCCTAGGATTTAACCAGATAGTCAAAAAACCCACTCACAAAGCAGGCCATACGCTTGATCTAATTTTTGTTAATTCAGGCATAAAACATCCTTCTCCCCCCAAATGCAAGAAGATACCCTGGTCGGATCATTCTCTTATCACTACCAAATTCACCTTAAATCAAATCATTAGGGAGCACGAACCTCAACCCTCCTTCCAATATAGGAAAACATGCACCACGGAAGACCTCAGCACGCAACTAATCCCTCAACTGACCAACATAGATCTCACCAATCCTAATACTGCTATTCGATCATGGAACAAAATTACGGAAAACATAGCTAACAAGCTCTGCCCCACCACAACAAAAAAATCTAACTCAAACCCGCAAAAAAACCAACCTTGGTTCACGGAAGAGCTAAGAAAACTGAAACTTACCCTAAGAAAGAAAGAAAGTAATTGGCGTAAAACCCCCTCCACGAGCACCCATGGCACCTATAAACAGGCCCTCCACCAGTACAAATCCGCCACTTCTAAGTCCAAAAAGGACTACTACGCAAACAAGATCCATGATCTAGTCTTTGACGCCAAAGCACTTTTCTCCTTTGTCTCAAACCTCACAAAACCCACCACTCCAACCATTCCTTTCACTCAAGCACAATCAAAAGCCGAGGAACTGGCCCAGTACTTCCAGGACAAAATCAGCAAGCTCGTATCGCAGCTACCCATCACTACCTCGCCTTATTCGACCCCCGCACCAAGCAATACCAATGCAGCCTCGCAGATGGACCAATTCGAACCCACATCAGCCAAAGAGGTCCAATCTATCCTGAACAAAATGAGACCGTCCTCTCACCCTGCTGACCACATTCCCTCCAAATCCCTCCTGTCCATCCCAGAAATCATATCACAAAAACTAGCAGACATCATCAATTGCTCCTTATCACAAGGCCTCTTCCCAGATGACCTCAAGATGGCAGCAATTAAACCGCTCCTAAAGAAGCCAAGCGCAGATCCCAAAGACCTGAACAGCTTCAGACCAATCGCCAATCTACCATTTATAGCCAAAATAATGGAAAAACTAGTGAACTCGCAAATTTCAGACTACCTCGAAGACAACAAACTCCTCTTCCCCTCACAATACGGATTTCGCAAAGCTGCCAGCACAGAATCCCTCTTGGTATCTCTAACGGACCACCTGATTCTGGGTCTTGACAAAGGTCATTCATTCCTTCTGATCCTGTTGGACCTTTCAGCTGCATTCGACACGGTCAACCACACCAGCCTCATAAAACAACTATCAGCCATTGGAATCTCAGGGTCCGCCCTAGCCTGGTTCAAAAGTTTCCTTAACAACAGAGGTTACAAAGTGAAAATACACAATAAGGAATCCACCCGTTTTCATGCCCCCATAGGAGTACCACAGGGATCCTCTTTATCACCTACCTTATTCAATATTTACTTACGCCCACTGTGCCTACTTCTAACGGATCTAAATCTCAAACACCTTATCTATGCAGACGATGTGCAGATAGTAATTCCCATTAAAGAATCACTAGTCAAAACACTGGAATACTGGAATACGTGCCAATCAAAAATCAATGATCTTCTCTCCAGCCTGAACCTCATACTAAACACCTCCAAAACAGAACTTATTCTCATTACTCCTGAAAACAACAATCAACTTACCTTCACACCAAACATCCCCCTATCTTCTCAAGTCAGGGACCTAGGAGCCATTATTGACAACAATTTGAACCTAAAAGCTTATATAAACCGGACCACCAAGGACTGCTTCTATAAACTACAAGTATTAAAAAGAATTAAACATCTCTTCCACTTCCAAGATTTCAGAACCATACTTCAAGCAATAATCTTTGCTAAATTAGACTATTGCAACGCCATACTTCTGGGCCTTCCATCTTCATACACCAAACCGCTACAGATGGTTCAGAACACAGCGGCTAGAATCCTCACAAACTCCAAAAGAAGAGACCATATCTCACCCATCTTAAAAAATCTTCATTGGCTCCCCATCCAGGCCAGAATCCTCTACAAATCTATTACAATCATATACAAGTCAATCCACCACCTTTCATCCCTGGACCTTCAATACCCACTCAGCCTTCATACCTCTCAAAGACCAATCAGAGAAGCACACCGAGGATCCCTCCAGGTTCCGAACACAAAATCAACCCGTCACACAACGGCAAGAGACCGGGCACTCTCGACAGCTGGACCCGCACTTTGGAACTCAATTCCTACTAATCTCCGCCTAGAACCTTGCCTTCCAACCTTTCGCAAGAGACTAAAGACTTGGCTTTTTAAACAAGCCTTCCCGGACAGCTCATAACCCCCTCCAGTTCATATAACAATGTCTCTATATAGTACTGTAAATAATTATTAAATTTATTTATATTTCCCTTACAGTTCCTGTTACACCCCACTCTCCCCCCTTTCTGCTCATTCCATGTTATTTACCCCTGTTTTTTGTAACTGCTTCCCCCCTTGCACAAGTTTAGTTATACTGTTCATTGCACCCCTTGTTCTATGTGAACCGGCATGATGTGACTTGTTCATGAATGCCGGTATATAAAAAAGCTAAATAAATAAATAAATAAAAATCACCGGGATGGTGGTATGTTTAGCAATGGCTGTAACGGCCGAATCCACTTTAGGCACCTTAAGCAGCTCCAAGGAATCAGCAGGGAGTGGGTAAAGCTTATCCATAGCTCGACTGACTCTAAGAGTGGCCTCCAGATTATCCCATTCCCAGTATATAATCTGAGCAAGCTTATTATGAAATGGAAATGCATGTGAGGGTGTGCGGAGCCCGGACAACTCTTAAGTCTCCTGGCAGAGAATCCGACTCAATCTGGGGCACCGGGATCCCCAGCTCCTGAAGCACATGGGTGATCAAAGGATCTAATTCTTCTTTGTGGAATAACCGGAGGATTTGAGGATCATCGCCCTCGACTGGGTCCACAGCTCCCATGTCAGTAGCGGAATCCGGAGCGGGCGAGTCCTGTGCAACAGGATCCATAGCAACGTGCTGCGGAGGTTTAGGAGGTAGGGCTGGATTAGGGCATCCTAATCCCAGGTCGGTGTGAGCTGTGGAATGTCTGCCACGTTTATCGGGGGGTAGGAGCAGCCTGCTCCCATTCAGCTTCGGCTTCCAGAAAAGCCTTGTGGAGCAAAAGTACAAATTGTGAAGAAAAAGGATGAGGCCTCTTCAAAGGACCTCCCTTGGCTCCCATAGGTGGCAAAGACATGAGCCCTGGTAAACCGCGGGGTCGATGGGGGCTAAGGTCTGGCGGAGACAGGTGCGGGAGGTCCTCTCCCTCCTCCGACGAAACTGCATCGCGATCAGGCTCCCCTAAAATGGCCGCCGAATGCTCCAAAATGGCCGCCGCCTCCGGAATCAGGGGCGAGGTCTGCCGTGGTCTGCCCGACGCTGACCGTGCCTCCTGCCGCGGTGAGAGAGAGATCCCGGCCGTGGCTGTCCTCCGCGAGGACCCCTCGCCCCCCGGTATGCACCGGGAGCAGAGGCCCTCGTGGGAGAGCCAGCGACCCGGCTCTCCACACGCAGAACAAACTGTCCCCTTGGGCATTTCCTCGGCAAGAAACGGCGCAAAAACTGCGCGAAATGGGACCGGGTGACAAGCCACCCCTTCCGGAGACCACAGTGAGTAAGCAGGCAGTGGGCGAGATAGAAATAAAATAACCTCGTTTTTATTATTTATTTTAATGTCTTTAGCGCTGCCACCGGCAGCTATGCAAATCCTTCACAACTCACTGCAACGAACGCTTAGGTTCCTTTCTTTTTTTTTTTTTTTTTTTACTGTGGAGCCTGCAGAGGGTGTAGCATACCCGTCTGAGATGATATCTCCGAGGAATTAAACTTCTCAGGAGGCGAAGGGGGAGAGTGACCGGCCCACCGATTAATCTTCCCCCTTCTCTCACTGGGCTGGGCAGAAAGGACACTCCGGGAAAGGCTCCAGGGCAGTACCCTGCCTTGCCTGCTACGGCTCCAATTACCTGTTGAGAGTAGTTCTAAAGTTTACATTGATCTAGTCACAGAATTTCCCAGATAGCTTAATTCAAACTTGATAGGGAAAAAAACCCTTCCCAATTTACAGGAGATCAGGACCGCAGGTTATGCTCTCACATCAGCTGGAGTGAGAGATATACTGAAGGATCGCAGGGAGCGCACCAGGGTGTATAGGGGGCGCCTTTTTCAGTTTCTCTCTGACTCCATCTGCTGGACGGGAGGCATAACCCAGCAGTCTGGACTGATCCTGGTACGTACAGGGAAACATGAGTTATGGATACCACACTTACCATGGCCAGGCTAATGCTATGCAGATTATCCTTACCTGGTTCTGAAGTACCTTTTGGATGGCCCTGATGAGTGAAATTGGTGGGGGCATAGAGTAGACCAATGTTTCAGTCTAGCACAGAAATGTCAAGAGCTGATCTGTAACTGCTTAGATGCACGGAGCAGAGCTTCTAAATTATTCTATTGTTTTCAGAGGTGAAAGCAAATGTTGCTTACCTGTATCAGGTGTTCTCAGAGGACAGCAGAATGTTAGTCCTCACATATGGGTGACATCACAAGATGGAGCCCAATCACGGAACACTTTTGTCAAAGTTTCCAGAACTTTGACTGGCACCTACTGGGTATGCCCAGCATGGCACTAATCCTGCAGCCAGCAGGGGTCCCCCTTCAGTCTTGTTTAAAAGCTACAGGCAGTGCCGAAAAATAAAATAAGAAAACGATACGAACCCAATACCGCGGGGCGGCGGGCAGGTTTCGTGAGGACTAACATCCTGCTGCCCTGTGAGAAAGCAAAATTGCTTACCTTGTAATAGATGTTATCCCAGGACAGCAGGATGTAGTCCTCACATATGGGTGACATCATTGATGGAGCCCTATTGCGGAAAACTTTCTGTCAAAGTTTCTAGAAACTTTTGACAGGCCCTGTGAGGCCACTGAGCATGCCCAGCATGCCATGATATTCTCTGCCACAGGGGTCTCTCTTCAGTCTTGTATGTAGCAATAAGCTTTAGCAAAAAATAAAATAATAAAACGTATCGGACCCAACTCCATGGGGTGGCGGGTGGGTTTCATGAGGACTACATCCTGCTGTCCTGGGATAACACCCATTACAAGGTAAGCAATTTTGCTTTATCCCAGGACAAGCAGGATGCTGGTCCTCACATATGGGTGATTAGCAAGTTAGAGGCTGAGTCATTTTGTAGTGAAGCAACAGTGAAGTATTGTTGTTGAAAATGAGTCAGCCGAAGATCACAGCAGATTGGATGTACAAGGAGTTGGGATTAAACTGGAAACGAGTTCTTTAAGACAGATTGTCTGTAAGCTGAATCTTGTCGTCCTTGTTTGTCCAAACAGTAATGAGCTGCAAAGGTGTGAAGAGAATTCCATGTTTACATATGTCAAGAATTGGCATTGAACGATAGTGTGCTACTGAGGTTGACATTGCTCTCACTGAATGCGCCTTTACGCGCCCTTGGAGAGGAAGGCCTGCTTTTTCATAGCAAAACTGTATACAATCTGCTAGCCAATTGGATAGAGTATGTTTACCCACTGCTTTTCCCGGTTTGTTTGGATCATAAGATACAAAGAGTTGAGTAGATTTCCTGTGGGCTGCAGTGCGGTCTAAGTAAACGGCTAGCGCACGCTTGCAGTCCAAGATATGTAAGGCCCTTTCCCCTTGGTGAGAATGAGGCCTTGGAAAGAATGTGGGCAAAACTATGGATTGGTTCAAGTGGAACTCCGTAACTACTTTGGGAAGGAATTTTGGATGTGTATGGAGAACCACTCTGTCATGTAGGAAATTTTGTATAGGGTGAGTTCGTGACAAGTGCTTGTAACTCACTAACCCTTCTAGCCGATGTAATGGCTATAAGGAAGATAGTCTTCCATGTGAGAAATTTAAGATCACAGAAATTCATGGGTTCAAAAAGAGGACGCATGAGTCTTGTTAATACCAAATTCAGGTCCCATTCTGTGACAGGACGCTGAATTGGTGGTTTAAGGTGAATTAAACCTCTCATAAATCTACTGACAAGAGGATGTATAGATATTTGTGCATCTCCCATCTTGTTATGGTAAGCTGAGATTGCACTTAAATGTACTCTTACAGATGATGTCTGGAGACCAGAATCTGAAAGATGGCATAGGTAGTCTAGTAGAGAAGATGTGGGGCAAGAGAAAGGGTCAATACTCTTTTGCATGCACCACACGGTAAACCTTTTCCATTTCGAAGAATAATTCTTTCGTGTTGAAGGTTTACGTGAAGCTATAAGCACTTGAGATACATTGGTTGAAAGATTGAGTGGTTGTAAGATCAAGCTTTCAACATCCATGCTGTCAGGGATAGGGATTGAAGGTTGGGATGGCGCAACCTGCCCTGATCCTGAGTTATAAGAGTGGGAGCTACACCCAGGAGAATTGGTTCTCTGATAGAGAGATCTAGAAGTATGGGAAACCAGACTTGTCGAGGCCAATACGGGGCTATGAGTATCATGGTCCCCTTGTCCTGTTGTAGCTTCACTAGAGTTTTGGTTATGAGCGGTATTGGAGGATACGCATATAGAAGGCCTGAGTTCCAAGGGCGAGCAAAGGCGTCCTTGGCTAGTTGGTGATTCTGCCTGAGCAGAGCGCAGAATTTGTCCACTTTGTGATTCAGGTGTGACGCAAAGAGGTCTATTGTTGGTTGTCACCAACGGTGAAATATCCTGGTCGCTACTAAGGGATCCAGAGATCATTCGTGTGGTTGGAACTGACGACTGAGTCGATCTGCCACTACGTTGTGAATGCCTGCCAGATAAGTGGCCCGCAGAAACATTGAGTGTCAGGGCCCAGACCCAAATCTGTGCAGCTTCTTGACAAAGGAGATACGAGCCCGTACCTCCCTGTTTGTTGATGTACCACATGGCTACTGTGTTGTCCGTTTGGATCAGAACAGTCTTGTGTGAAAGGCAGTCCTTGAACGCATGCAGCACATAACGTATAGCTCAAAGTTCTAGGAAATTGATTTGAAATGTTGCTTCGAGTTTTGTCCAAGTACCCTGGGTTTGGAGATTGTTTATGTGAGCTCCCCAACCCAAGGTGGATGCATCTGTAGTTAAAGTTATCTGTGAGACTGGTTCTTGGAAGGGTAGCCCTTGCGCAAGTTGTCCCTGTTCGCCCACCAAAGTAGAGATGAACGTAGCTGGTGGGTTACTTGAATTGGAGAGGACAATGGTTGAATGGCTTGGATCCATTGTGATCTTAAAGTCCATTGAGTTACCCTCGTGGCTAACCTTGCCATAGGAGTGACATGAACTGTGGAGGCCATGTGGCCTAGTAAGGTTAGAAACTGATTAGCTGTTGCTTGTTTCTTTGAGTGAAGCGAGTTTGCCAATAGGGAAAGTGTGTCTGCCCGATCCCCGGGTAGAAAAGCTTTTGAAAGTATGGTGTTCAACTCTGCTCCTATGAATTGAAGCAGGTGAGACGGAATGAGATGGGACTTTTGTTAATTGATGAGAAAACCCATGGAGTGAAGTAGAGTAATTGTTAGAGTGAGAGAAGCCAGAGCTCCTTGTTAAGATTGACTTCTGATGAGCCAGTCGTCTAAATAGGGAAAGACATGGACACTTTCCTTGTGAAAGTATGCTGCTATTACTGCCAGACATTTGGTGAATACTCTGGGAGCAGAGGCCAGTCCGAATGGTAGTACTCTGTACTGGAAATGTTGATGACCCACCATGAAGCACAGATCCTTGTGATGAGGAGGGAATATTGGAATGTGAGCGTAAGCATCTTGAAGATCCAGAGAACAAAGCCAATCTCCTGTTTGAAGAAGTGGAAGCATGGTGCCTAAAGAAACCATCCTGAACTTTTCTTTCTTCGGAAATTTGTTGAGAATTCTGAGGTCTAGGATGGGACGTAGGCCTCCGGTTTTCTTTGGAATGAGGAAATAGAGGGAATAGAATCCTCTGCCCTGCTGAGTCCGGGATACCGGTTCTACAGCCCTGGCGTTCAGAAGGGTGGATAATTCTACTTGTAATTGGATTATGTGATTTTCGCTTAGAGGAAGAGGTCTCGGAGGAGAATCTCTTGGAGCTGAGAGGAAATTGAGTTGGTAACCTCAAGATATTATTGCAAGTACCCATTGGTCTGTTATATGTAGCTAATGGTTGTAGGAGGAGGATACTCGGCTTCCTACCGGAAGATCTGGTTGAGGATTGAAGAGATGGCTTTGGTCTCTGGAAAAAGCCTCAAAAGCCTGCAGCCGGTCCCATCTGCGGTGGAAGTTGAGGCCTAGCCGCCCAAGGTTGTCTGGGCTGAGCTCTTTGCTGCGGCCTAGTAGATCTGCCCCTTGATGCTGGAGGGTAATAGCGCCTCTGTCGATAGAAGGGCCGTCTAGATTCTTTTCTTGGAGGCCGACGAGATGACCGGGGTAGCAGAATCCTGTGGAACTAACAATAGTTGGCGCAGGGTTTCTGTGTGTTCTTTTAATTGTGCTACAGCATCTTGCACTTTGGAACCAAAAAGGTTGTCACCAATACATGGTAAGTCAACTAACTTTTCCTGGACCTCAGGCCTGAGGTCTGAGGCCTTAAACCATGCCCAACGTCTCGCACTTATACCAGAAGCCGCTACTCTGGATGCTGTTTCAAAACCATCATAAGCGGCTCGGACTTCGTGCTTGACAGCCTCAAGTACCTTGTGAACAATTGTTTGGGCTGCATCCTGATATTGCTGTGGTAATGAAGTTGAAAATCCTTGCATTTGTTTCCACAGATTCCTTTGATATTGAGTCATGTATAACTGATATGATGAAATTCTCGTATTCAACATGGCTCCTTGATAAATTTTCCTACCCAGGGAATCCAGGAATCTATGATCCTTGCCTGGAGGAGTGGAAGAATGCGGCCTTATCCTTTTCGATTTCTTTTGTGCAGATTCCACAACAACCGATTGGTGTGGAAGTTGTGCTTTTTGGTAGCCGGGAACAGACTGTACAAAATAATTAGTATCCACTCTTATTGATAGCAGGTACAGAGCATGGGTGCTCCCAGAGCCTATGCTGTAAGTCTAGGAGGACTTCATGGACAGGAATGGCTAATACTTGTTTTGGAGGATCCACAAATTGGAGGACCTCCAGTGTTTGTTGTCTAGCATCTTCCTCAGTTACTATGGTGAAGGGTATGGTGTCCGTCATATCCTGAACAAAGTTTGAGAAGGATAAATCCTCCGGTGGAGATTTCTTCCTTTGTTCTGGAGGGGAAGGATCTGACATAAATCCTTCAGAGGAAGTGTCTGTATGCCCGTCATCCCATGTATCATATGGATCATCCTGATGTGGAGACATTGGAGAAGATCTTGGTGGACGAGGAAGTCCAGAAGGACCTGGCTGCGGATTATCTATAGGTATCCGTCCAGGAATGTCTTCCCGTGGCTTGGATGGGATGGCACAGACGATTTCATCGAATTTCTTCATAAGAAGTTGGTACAGCGCAACTTCAGGATATCCTGGAGCCCCAGGTGACATCAGCATCAATGGCATCGGGTCGGGCATCGGCGATGGAATCTATGTCGGTATCGATGGTCGCCTCGGCATCGACTTAGGCTGTGGTGCCGGCATCGGCAGAGGCACCAGCATCGGCGGAGGCACCGGCGTAGGTGCAGGCACTGGCTTTGATGGAACCACCGGCATCGGTGGAGGCACCTGCATTGGCGAGGGCGCCGGAATAGACATCTGTTGATCCTTTAAGGCCTGGAGCACCGCTTAACGGATGAAATCCGACAATTCCTGCGTAACAGCTGGTGCAGGCAGAGCAGCTGTACGCGGTGGCGGTGTCGATGTTCCTTCCACAGAGCCCTGTGGAGGTTCGACAACTGGTGCGTCTCCATGGGATGAAGCCCTCAGCGACTGAGGTACTGGTGTTTCTTGGATTCTAGGCCGTTTCGCGGTCGATTCCTCCAGGGAGCGAAGCGCCTCTGGTATTGATGGGTGTCGGTGCCGATAGCGGTGCTTTCAACGGTGTTTGGTCACTGACTTCGTCGATGCTACCGATGACGTTGGCGATGAATGGTCCCCCAACCCTTCCGGATGACGTTTTTTCAAAATTATAAGCTTTGAGACTCCGGCCGGAGACAATTTAGTCTATGTCGAGGGAGATGGCAGAAGTTGTAGATGGAATAAATGCTCCATCTTTTCTTGGCGGGCCTTTCTTCCCTTTGCGGTCATTTCTGCGCATTTGGGGCAGGTTGTAACGTTGTGTTTTTCCTCCAAACAAAGCACACACTCAAGGTGTGGGTCTGTAATGGACATTGTCCGATTACAGATGGGACATTTTTAAATCCCGTGGCAATTTTAACATCGACAGCCGTCGATGAATGAGAAGAAACATGAGAGGAAAAAATTTTTACTCAGAGAGTAAAAACGAGACAAAGATTTACTCACCAGTCGGTGGAAACCTGAGAGATCTCAATGCGGGAGAGAATGAATGAAATGTGACTTTTAGTCAGACAAAAAACTGTGAGGAAAACTCACAAAGGCTCCTGCTCCACGATGCCTACAGCAGCGCGGAAAAACGAAGACTGAAGAGTGACCCCTGTGGCAGAGAATATCATGGCATGCTCAGTGACCTCACAGGGCCAGTCAAAAGTTTCTAGAAACTTTGACAGTAAATTTTCAGCAATAGGGCTCCATCAATGATGTCACCCATATGTGAGGACTAGCATCCTGCTTGTCCTGGGATAAAGCAAATGTTGCTTACCTGATGTAACAGGTGTTCTCACAGGACAGCCGGATGTTAGTCCTCACAAATGGGTGACATCGAGGATGGAGCCCACCACGGAAAACTTCTGTCAAAGTTTAAACAGAACTTTGACTGGCCCCTACTGGGCATGCCCAGCAAGGCACTGACCCTGCAGCCAGCAGGGGTCTCCCTTCAGTCTGATTTTCAAAGCTACAGGCAGTGCCTAGAAGTAAAAATAAAACGAACCCAACACCGCGGGGTGGCGGGCGGGTTTCGTGAGAACTAACATCCTGCTGTCCTGTGAGAACACCTGTTACATCAGGTAAGCAACATTTGCTTTCTCACAGGACAAGCAGGATGGTTGTCCTCACAAATGGGTGAGTACTGAGCTGAGGATGTCCTGGCCTGCACCAAATGCACCCAACGACGTGCAACAGGCACAACAACTGGGGTGGAATTTGGGAAAGGGCATCCGCACCCTACTGGGAAGGTGGAAGGGTGTTGGTACATCATGTTGGAAAAAGGTTACGCAAGACAGATTGGCCGAAGATGGAGTCCTGTCTTCCAGCCTTGTCCAAACAATAGTGGGCTGCAAAGGTATGGAGAGAACTCCAGGTTGCAGCCTTGCAGATGTCAGGAAGCGGCACCGATCGAAGGTGTGCTACTGAAGTCGCCATGGCCCTCACAGAGTGTGCTTTGACACGGTCTTGGAAAGGAATGCCAGCTTGCTGATAACAGAAGGAAATGCAGTCCGCCAACCAGGAGGAAAGAGCCTGTTTACCCACAGGTTGTCCTAACTTGTTAGGATGGAAGGAGACAAACAATTGAGTGCTCTTTCTGTGAGCAACTGTACGGTCTAGATAAAACGCTAGAGCTCGTTTACAGTCTAGGGTATGCAGAGTCTGTTCCCCAGAGTTGGAATGGGGCCTGGGAAAGAAGATAGGTAGTATGATGGATTGATTGATATGAAATTCAGAAACTACCTTGGGTAAAAATTTAGGGTGAGTGCGGAGTACCGCTCTGTCCTGCAGGAGTTTAGTGTAAGGCGGATAGGTGACTAAGGCCTGTAACTCACTAACCCTGCGAGCTGAAGTAATAGCCAACAGGAATAATACTTTCCATGTGAGATACTTCAATTCACAGGAGTGCAGAGGTTCGAAAGGTGGTTTCATAAGACGACCAAGAACCAGATTAAGGTCCCAAGATGGGGCCGGAGGACGTAAGGGTGGCTTCAGATGGAGTAAGCCCTTAAGAAAGCGTGTTACTAGGGGTTGTACTGAAATAGGAGTACCCCCAATACCTTTATGGAAGGCGGCTACCGCACTGACATGCATTCTGATAGAAGAGGTTTTAAGACCTGATTCAGAGAGATGCCATAAATAGTCCAAGAATTTGGAGATTGGACAGGAAAGGGGATCAAGGGACTGAGAAGTGCACCATGATGTGTACCTTTTCCATTTGTATGAGTAAGACTTTCTTGTGGAAGGCTTTCGTGAAGCTATCAGGACCCGAGAAACTGAATTCGAAAGGTGAAATGGTTGAAGGACTAACCTTTCAACATCCATGCCGTCAGGGACAAGGCTTGGAGGTTGGGATGGAGGAGGCATCCGTCGTTTTGAGTGAGAAGATGCGGGTCCATTCCCAGAGGAATGTGCCTGCGGATGGAGAGATCCTGGAGTATTGGAAACCATACTTGGCGTGGCCAGTAAGGTGCTATCAGGATCATGGTTCCTCCGTCCTGGCGTAGCTTCACGAGAGTCTTTGACACAAGAGGAAGTGGAGGGAATGCATAGAGTAGACCGGTTGTCCACTTGAGGGAGAATGCATCCCTCGGCCGAGAGTGCTGGCTCCGAATGAGAGAGCAGTAATCGTCCACTTTGTGGTTCTGAGGGGACGCAAAGAGGTCTATGCGGGGAGAACCCCACTTGTGAAACAGAGAGGTCGCTACCAGAGGATCGAGTGACCACTCGTGTGGTTGGAAGACACGGCTCAGCTGGTCTGCCAATACATTGTCTACTCCCGGCAAGTAAGTGGCCCTGAGGTACATGGAGTGGGAGAGGGCTTCCGCCCAGATCTGCGCAGCTTCCTGACACAGAAGGAAGGAGCCTGTGCCTCCCTGCTTGTTTATGTACCACTTGGCCACCTGGTTGTCCGTCTGGATTAAGATTATCTGATGGAATAGATGATCTTTGAAAGTGCGGAGCGCATAGCGGATTGCTCGAAGTTCCAGGAAATTGATCTGGTGTTCGGCTTCCTCTTTGGACCATAACCCTTGGGTTTGGAAGTCGTCCACATGGGCTCCCCAACCGATGTGAGAAGCGTCGGTGGTTAGGATTACTTGCGGATCCGGTGGAAGAAAGGGTAAGCCCTGAAGGAGGTTGACCCGAGTCGTCCACCAGGTTAAGGATAGGCGTAGCGCCTGTGTGACTGTGATAATGGAGGACAGAGGCTGAAAAGCTTGAATCCATCGGTGTCGTAGAGTCCATTGCGTTACTCTCATGGCTAGTCGGGTCATGGGAGTGACTTGAACCGAGGATGCCATGTGTCCTAGGAGAATGAGGAACTGGCGAGCCGTGGCAGTGTGTTGCGACTGGAGCTGGCGAGCTAAGGACATGAGAGTGTGGACTCGTTGAATTGGAAGGTAGGCTTTTACCTGTAAGGTGTCCAAGTCTGCCCCAATGAAGGATAAGGTCTGAGATGGGACCAAGCAAGATTTCTCGTAATTGACAAGAAACCCTAAGGAAAGGAGTGTGTGAATTGTCAATTTTAGGGGGGATTGAGCAAACTGAGGGGTAGAGGCCCTGATGAGCCAATCGTCCAGGTAGGGGTAGACGTGGACACCTTCCTTCCTGAGAAATGCTGCTAGTACTACGAGACACTTGGTAAAGACTCGTGGAGCAGATGCCAGACCGAAAGGCAGTACCCGGTATTGATAATGGTCGTGGCCTATCAGAAAACGCAGATACTTGCGATGAGATTGCGTTATCGCAATGTGGGTATAAGCGTCCTTGAGGTCGAGAGAGCACAGTCAATCCCCCTTTTGCAACAGAGGGAGCAAGGCGCCCAGGGTTACCATCTTGAACTTTTCTTTTTGCAGATACTTGTTGAGGGCTCGAAGGTCCAGAATTGGACGAAGTCCCCCTGATTTCTTTGGTATTAGGAAGTATCTGGAATAGAATCCTTTCCCTTGTTGACAAGGGGGGACGGGTTCTATAGCATTTGATTGTAGAAGAAGGAATACTTCTTGTTGTAATTGAGTCAAATGGCTGGTTAGACTCCATGCCTGAAGGGGCGGGGAGTCTGGCGGAAGTGTTATAAAGTTGAGGTGGTAACCCTGTGCGATAATTGTTAGCACCCACTGATCTGAGGTGATCTGTTTCCAACGGTGTAAGAAGTGGTACAGACGACCTCCCACAGGGATGTGTGGAAGAGGGAGTTGGCTTGTGCTCAATACAGGGAAGTCAAAGGCCTGCCGCAGGCCCAGGAGGTGGGGCTACAGTAGGCCTTTGCTTTCGCGGCTGACGAGGCTGAGGCCTGTTAGAGGACCGTACAGGACGAGCCCTAGTTGACGGAGGGTAGTAGCGACGTGGTCAAAAGAACGACTTTTTAGAGTCCTTCTTTTGCGGTTGCTTGGAGATCACCTCAGGTGGGATAGACGAGAGTTGTTTCAACGTCTCATGGTGGTCTTTTAACTCTGCCACAATCTGTTGAATTTGTTCTCCAAACAAATTGTCGCCTAAGCAGGGTAAATCAGCAAGACGATCCTGGACCTCTGGGCGAAGGTTGGATGACTTTAACCAAGCCCAGCGTCTGGCTGAGATGGCTGTGGCTGAAACCTTCGTGGAAGCATCGAATATATCGTAGGCGGTCCTAATCTCGTGCTTCCCTGCCTCAAATCCCTTGTGAAGAAGGGCTTGAAGTTGCGGTTGGTACTGGTCCGGTAACGTGTCAGCGTAGTCTTGCATCTGTTTAAGGATAGCTCTGTTGTATTGAGTCATATAGAGCTGATATGAAGCTATGCGTGAAATCAACATAGCTCCATGGTACACTTTTCGTCCCACACTATCCAGGAACTTGTTGTCCCTGGTAGGTGGGGTAGAAGAGTGTGGCTTAAGACGCTTGGCCTTCTTCTGCGCAGACTCAACTACAACAGAGCGATGATCCAGTTGAGGCTTTTGGAAACCTGGTGCTGACTGGACAAGGTATGTGGAGTCAGCTTTCTTATTAACTGGAGACACCGATGAAGGAGATTCCCAGTTTTTCTTGAGCAGATCCAAAAACACCTGGTGTATAGGGATGGAAGCGATGATTTTTGGAGCATCCAGAAATTGAAGTAGTTCCATCATCTGGTGTCTATCATCGGCTTCAGATTGTAACTGAAAAGGTACAACTTCTGACATCTCTTTTACAAAATTAATGAAAGAGAGATCCTCAGGAGGAGATCTTTTTCTACTCTCTGCAGGAGATGGCGGCGAAGGCAAATCTGTGTCAGAAGATGTATCATCATCATCACCCCAGGTATCATAGGGATCATGTGGGGCTTGTAGCCCCGATGGACCTGGCTGAGGTTCTGAGGGCATCGATGGAAACCGAGGTGGAATCGGTGCCGTAGGTGGAATCAGAAATGGCATCGATGGCTTCGGTGCTGCCGATGGAATCGGTGCCTGGCGCGGAATCGATGGAGCCGAAGGATATATCGGTGGAGATATGCCAGGAGGTACCGATGGAACCACCCCGGAAGGGGGAATTCGAAACGGTGTTTCTCCTGCCGATGAGAATCCAGTCGGAGACGGTGGTGTTGTCGATGGCACTGGAATCACCGATGGAAGGGCCGTCATGAGCGCCTCCATACGGCTGAGTAGCGGTGCTAACGCTTGTACCAACGGCTCGGTGGTCGGTTCCCTCCTCGGTGGCGAAGCCGGTGCCGGTGTCGGTGCTGGGGGAGGCACTGGAACCGGTGCCGGAGACGGTGCCGATGGAGGTTGTAATTTCTTCATCGCTTTCTCGATGGCCTCCTGGACCAGCCGGTCCAGTTCTGCCCGGAGACCAGGGGTAACTATACCCGGCTCAACAGGAGAGGGAGGCTGAGGCAGGGCCGGAAGTACCACCGTAACCGGTGGGATCACGGCCCCCGCACCCCGGGAGGGTGAGGGTTTCCTCGATGCCGGCGAACGAGACGTGGAGGGTGTCCGGTCTGTTCGCGGCTTCTTTGTCGGTGGCTCGGCTTGAACAGAGGTCGATGGCTGTGGATCCTCGACAGGCCGAGACTTGTGCCGTCGATGGCGATGCTTTTCTTTCCGATCCCCTCGCCCATCCGGGGAAGGGACGGGAGTCGACGGCCGAGAAGCGATCGATGGCGGACGGTCACCGGAGGGTTGGCGATGATGGTACAACTTCGACGGTGCCGGTTCCGATGACGTCGATGCTATCGATGGCGTTGGGGTGGGTGCATGGAAGAGGAGCCCCATCTTCTCCATCCTGGCTTTGCGACCCTTGGGTGTCATTAAGGCACATTTGGTGCAAGTCAGGACATCATGCTCACTACCCAAACACATTACACAAACCCTGTGGGGGTCTGTGATGGACATAGTCCGGGTACAATCCGGACAACGGCGGAACCCCGTTGCCATGGCTGGAAGCCAAAATTTAGGCTGGGGATCGGTAAGTGCCAACAGGCCTCAAGGGCCAAAATCGACGGCAGTCGATGGAAGAAGGCAAAAAACTTACCGGGTTCCGAAAGATGACTAAAAAATTTGTCGAAGGGAGACCCCTGAGGGGCAAATTTTCTAAGGAAATTAATTTCCAGATTCCTGTCAGGAACGTGGTTAGAGAGCTCCTTTCACCGCGTGGCAACTGCTGCGCGGAAAAAAGAAGACTGAAGGGAGACCCCTGCTGGCTGCAGGGTCAGTGCCTTGCTGGGCATGCCCAGTAGGGGCCAGTCAAAGTTCTGTTTAAACTTTGACAGAAGTTTTCCGTGGTGGGCTCCATCCTCGATGTCACCCACTTGTGAGGACAACCATCCTGCTTGTCCTGTGAGAACACCTGTTACAGGTAAGCAACATTTGCTTTCTCACAGGACAAGCAGGATGGTTAGTCCTCACATATTTATTTATTTATTTATTTTAAGTTTTTTTATACCGATTTTCCTGCATAAAATGCATATCAAACCGGTTTACAATGAAACAGAATGAGCAGGAAGTAAAATTCCTTAGTCTAATACATTTAAACATCAATATGGGTGAGTACCGAGCTGAGGATGTCCGAACATGCACCAAATGTAGCCAAAGGCGTGCAACAGGCACAACAACTGGGGTGGAATATGGTAGAGGGCATCCTGAACCCCACCGGGCAGGCGGAAGGGTGTTGGTACGTCACGTTGTAAACTGGTTACGAAGGACAGACTGGCCGAAAATGTAATCTTGTCTTCCGGCTTTGTCCAAGCAATAGTGGGCCGCAAAGGTATGGAGAGAACTCCAGGTGGCAGCCCTGTAAATGTCAGGAAGCTGCACTGATCGCAGGTGTGCTACTGAAGTTGCCATGGCCCTCACAGAGTGTGCTTTAACATGGTCTTGAAATGGAATGCCCGCTTGCTGATAGCAAAAGGATATGCAGTCCGCCAACCAGGAGGAGAGAGTCTGCTTACCCACCGGCTGCCCTAATTTGTTAGGGTGGAAAGAGATGAACAATTGAGTGCTTTTCCTGTGGGAAGCTGTACTGTCTAGGTAAAACTCTAGAGCCCGTTTACAGTCAAGGGTATGCAGAGCCTGCTCTCATGGACTGGAATGGGGCCTGGCAAAAAGGTAGGTAGTATGATGGACTGATTGAGGTGAAAATCCGAAACTACGTTAGGTAAGAATTTAGGGTGAGTGCGGAGTACCGCCCGGTCCTGCAGAAGTTTAGTGTAAGGCTGATAGGTAACTAGGGCCTGTAATTCACTAACTCTGCGAGCTGAAGTGATTGCCAAAAGGAAAATCACTTTCCATGTGAGATATCAAAGTTCACAAGAGTGAAGAGGCTCGAATGGTGGTTTCATGAGCCGACCCAAAACCAGATTAAGGTCCCAAGAAGGGGCCAGAGGACGCCGTGGAGGCTTGAGGTGAAGCAAGCCCTTCAAGAAACGTGTTACAAGGGGTTGTACTGATATAGGAACATCCCCGAAACCTTTATAGAAGGCGGCTACCGCACTGACATGCATTCTGATGGAAGAAGTCTTTAGACTTGACTCTGATAAATGCCAGAGATAGTCCAAAAACTTTGTGATGGGACAGGAAAAGGGGTCAAGGGCTTGAGAAGAGCACTATGACGTGAACCTTTTCCATTTGTAAGAGTAAGCTTTTCTCGTGGAAGGCTTCCATGAAGCAATCAAGACACGGGAAACTGGTTCTGAAAGGTTAAGTGGCTGAAGGATTAACCTTTCAACATTCATGCCGTCAGGGGCAAGGCATGAAGATTGGGATGGCAGAGGCACCCATCGTTTTGAGTGATCAGAAGCGGGTCTGTCCCTAAGGGAATGCGCCTTCGAATGGAGAGATCCTGCAGTATTGGAAACCACACTTGGCATGGCCAGTGGGGTGCTATCAGGATCATAGTTCCCTTGTCCAGACGTAACTTCACGAGACTCTTCGAGAGAAGAGGAAGTGGAGGGAATGCATAGAGCAGACCGGTTGTCCACGAGAGGGAGAATGCATCTCTGGGCTGAGAGTGTTTGCTGCGAATGAGAGAGCAGAAGTTTCTAATTTACGGTTTTGAGGAGATGCAAAGAGGTCTATCTGAGGATATCCCCATTGTTGGAAGATGGAGTTTGCCACTCGTGCTGTTGAAAGATGCAACTCAGCTAGTCTGCCAACACACTGTCCACTCCCAGCAACCAGCTCGCCCTGAGGCACATCGAATGGGAGAGCGCTTCCGCCCATATCTGTGCAGCTTCCTGACACAGAAGGAAGGAGCCCGTGCCTCCCTGTTTGTTGATGTACCACATGGCCATCTGGATCAGGATAACTTGATTCGAGAGGCGATCCTGAAATGCCCTAAGAGCATATCTGATTGCTCGAAGCTCCAGGAAATTTATTTGGTGTTTGGCTTCCTCTGGAGACCAAGCTCCTTGTGTCTGCAGATTGGCCACATGGGCTCCCCAGCCGAGGTTGGAAGACTCGGTGGTGAGAGTTATTTGAGGGTCTGGAGCCTGAAAGGGCAAGCCTTGGAGGAGATTGTTCTGATGCCTCCACCAGGCATGAGACTGATGGAGTGAGACGGTTACGTGGACCATGGTCGACAGGAACTGAATGCTTTGAGTCCATTGTGACCGTAGAGTCCACTGCATGACTCATGGCCAATTGTGCCATTGGTGTGACTTGCACTGAGGATGCCATGTGTCCCAGAAGGATGAGAAAGTGACAAGCAGTCACGGATTGCTGAGACTGCAGCTGGTGTGCAAGAGACACGAGAGTGAGCACTCGCTGTCGAGGCAGAAAAGCCTTTGCCTGCAAGGTGTCCAAATCTGCCCCAATGAACGACAAGGTTTGAGATGGGACTTAGTAGGATTTGTCGTAGTTGGCGAGAAATCCTAATGAAATTAGAGTGTGTAAGGTTAGATTAAGGACGACAGAGCAGCTTGCCGAGTGGGAGCCCTGATTAACCAATTGTCTAGATAGGTGTAGACGTGAACACCTTGGGTCCTGAGGAAGCCTGCAACTACTACGAGGCACTTTGTGATGACTCGTGGCGCAGATGCCAGGCCGAATGGAAGCACTCTGTATTGATAGTGCTTGGGGCCTACTAGAAACCTCAGGTATTTGCGATGAGATGGAGTTATCGCAATATGAGTGTATGCGGTCCTGGAGATCCAGAGAGCAGAGCCAGTGTAGAAGAGGAAGAAGCAAGCCTAAAGTTACCATCTTGAACTTCTCTCGCTGGAGGTACTTGTTGAGGGCCCGTAGGTCCAGGATAGGACGAATGCCTCCCGATTTTTTGGGGGATTAGAAAGTACCGGGAATAGAACCCTAGGCCGTGCTGAGAGTAGGGTACGGGTTCTATTGCCTTGGACTGGAGGAGGGAGGGAGACCTCTTGATCCAGAAGGATGGAGTGATCAGATGTTCTCTACATGGGTAGAGGTGGGGAGTCTGGTGGCACGGAGAGAAAGTTCAGAAGGTAACCCTGAGCAATTATCGCCAGTACCCATTGGTCTGAGGTGATTGAGTGCCATATGTTGTGGAAGTGGCACAATCGACCTCCCACTGGCATATGAGGCAGTGGAATCTGGCTGCTGCTCTCTAGGTGGAAGTCAAAAACCTGAAGCAGGCCCTGGTTGAGGATCTGCTTGTGGCTTTTGTTTACGTGTTTGACGAGACTGTGCTTTTTGAAAAGGTCTCGTGGCATGGGACCTGGTTGGTGGCAGGTAGGACTTCTTCGGGCGGAATAATTACTTTTTAGAGTCCTTTCTGAAGGGCTGTTTAGAAGAATAGTCAGAAGGCATCAGAGAGTCAGTGAAGCACATGACTTGGTGAGAGAGGTAACGGTGGTGGGGCCGCTTGGCAATAGTGATCATAATATGATCAAATTTGATTTAATGACTGGAAAAGGAACAGTGTGCAAATCCAAGGCTCTTGTGCTAAACTTTCAAAAGGGAAACTTTGATAAAATGAGAAAAATTGTTAGAAAAAAACTGAAAGAAGCAGCTACAAAAGTAAAAATGGCTTTTGACCAAGTTCCTCAGAGGCTTCTAGGAAAAGTAAAAAGTCATGGGATAGGTGGTGATGTCCTAGGTCGATGGTAGAAGCCAAGGAGCCCGAGACCTGCAGGTAGTCACAAGCCGGAGAAGGCAGCAAGATCAGACTGAAATTGGCCAATCAACTTGAGAGACCACTTGCGAGGCAAGACGACCTTGCCCACCTGGGTGTCGAAGTGGGCTCCCAGGAACTCTAACTCCTGGAAGGGTTGAAGGTCACTCTTGGAGAAATTCAGTATCCACCCGAGAGACGCGAGAAGAGCTAACACGAGACCCACCGCCTGCCGGCAAAGAGCCTCCGCCTTAGCCCTGACGAGCCAGACGTCCAGGTAGGGGTGAACAAGGATTCCTTCCCGGCGGAGAGCTACTGCCACCCCCACCATGACTTTGGTGAAGGTGCGAGGTGCCGTCGCGAGACCAAAGGGAAGCGCCCTTAACTGGAAGTCCCGGTGGAGGATGTGAACGCAAAGAGACTACGATAGCCGCGATGAATCGGAATATGGAAATACGACTCTGTCAAATCGAATGATGCGAGGAACTTTCTGGGGCGAAACGGCACGAGGACCGCTCGCAGAATTTCCATGCGGAAAAGCGGAATCTTGAGCCTGGTTGACTCTTTTGAGGTCTAAGATCGGACGAAGACCCATCCTGTTAGGGAACGATGAAGTAAATAGATACTAGTCTGCGGCAAGTTCGCTGTCTGGAATCGGGACCACCGCACCCAGACACAGGAGCCTGGCGGGGGTTTGCTCCACCTCTTGCCGCTGGGACCGACCGCACGAGGAAAACAGAAAAAGATCCTGAAAATCTCGAGCAAAGCGCAGGCGTACCCGTCCCCGAGGACCCACTGGTCCGACATGATTTTGACACATTCCACGAAAAACAGGGAAAGGCAACCGCCTAGGAAGGAAACCGAGGAATGAGTCAAGTGTGGCAGGCGTAAGGATGGAGCGCGAGGACTGGCCCTCGCGAAAGGGACGGCGCCCACGAGAAGGCTGCGACCAGACTGCGATCAAGAAGGAAAAACCCCCTGAGGAGTCACCCTGCCCGCGTGGGGTATACCATTTCTGGCTCTGAAAACGTGGATGAGAGGGTGTAAAGGAATGGGATGGTTTTGGACGGTCCTCCGGAAGCTTATGGACCTTACTTTCCCTTAAGGAATCCATAGTTTCTCAAGGTCCTTGCCAAAGAGCAGCTTACCTTTGAACAGCAACATGCCCAACCGGGCTTTGGAGGACGGATCGGCCGACCAATGGCACAGCCAGAGGAGCCGTTTGGCGGACATCGCTGAAGCCATCGCCTTTGCCTGGATGCGGAGAAGGTCGTATGCGCAGCCTCTGCCCACGGGAGGACCTGGGTGCAGAGCAACTGTTGAACCCACCTGAGACTTGCCCGCAGCATGAGACTGCTGCAAATAGCCGCACGCACCCCCAGCGCCAGGACATCAAAAATGCGCTTCACATGAGCCTCGAGCATGCGGACCTGGGCGGCTTTAAAAGCCGGGAAACCCTCCTGTATCGTGACCGCGTAAGTAATCCACGGAGGGATTATAGTTTTTTTGTTTGTTTTTTTTAAATCTAAGCATACCTCCAGGAGGGGGAGCTTGTTCAGTGCACGGCCCGCCCGGAGTCCCACCTCGGGAGCGGTCCATTCCCGCAGGCGCAACAATTTGTGCTCGGGATGAAAGGGGAAGGCGCTTGCCGGATCCCTGATTCCCGCCAGGACCGGGTCCATATCCCTGGGCAAAGAGGCCGTAAGGGTGTCCGTAAGACCCTGGGGTCGTCCCCCTCCAGGGGTGGAAGGGTATCCTCCGCATCCAGATTGGCGGCAGGATCCTGGGATACCGGATCCACCGGGAGGTTGGGGGGGGGTACCCCAGGACCACCCGCGCCCCAAGGGACCCCGGGGGCTCCGCAGCCGGTCTAACCGTCAACGGCGCGGAGCAGGGAAATTTTTTGCCAGGGGTGGGGCAAGGGGGGGACCTTCCTCCTCCTCCTGCAGGCTAGCTAAATAAGATCTACGCAGGCAAATTCAGATAAAAAACGAGCGCTGGAAGTCCCGGGTGGGGAGGGGGAGGGGAGAAGGTGCCAGAAAACCCATCCTGGGGGGCCACGGAGCTGAAATCAGGGGGGTAGTTGCTAAAAAACCGGCCCCCCAGCCCCAGGGAGCTCCAAAAACGGAGCCGATAAAAAATCCAAAATGGCCGCCGTTCCCGGGCTTTCCCGACCCGGGAACGGCCTGGCCAAGCTCTGGGAAGTCGATCCCCGGGGTAAATTTGCCTGCCCTGCCGAGGAGGGCCCTTCCCCACCCGGCAGGGAGGCAGAGGAGAGGCCCCCTCGCAAAAACCGCGAAGGGGGCTGGCAGAGAAGAGGCAGGCTGCCTTCCTCGGCAAAGAGAGAGCCGCACTGAAGATAAAAAAAAAAGCTGCAGAAAAAAAAAATTTGATTGACAGCCTGGAGGCCCGGAGTGAAGCGGGGGGGAACCTGCTGATTCCTGCCTGTCTGGCTGCCGGTTCGAGCCCAGGTGGGGAACAAAGAAAGAATATTGGTCTGCTGCTGTAGGTAATTAATAAAAGTACTAGAAATACTTTTAAACTTAAACATGTTTCAGTGCCTCTGATTTTTTTTTTTTTTTTCAAATAGACTGAGCACAGCAGCGTAAATTTAAGACCCTTCGGCAGCCAGATTGGAGGGGGGGGTGGAGACGAGCACTGGACTACCAGACTCTGTCCCCAAACCTGGAAGCAGTAACGGACACAGGCTATGCTCTGCACAAGGGGCAAAGCCCCCCTGAGTCCGGCAAGAGCCAGTAGACTGAGCCGTCTCCTGAACAAAAATTCTACAACTTCCTGACTAACCTTTTAATTTTATTTTAACAGGAAGAAAAAAACACAAAATCCCTAAGGAATAAGTACTTGCTTGATCCCAGAAGGAAGGAAGAAAAAGAAGGCTGACTAACCTAGATCAGGAGACCGAAGGGAGACGAGCTGCACCTGCTGGAGACAAATACTGAAGGGTTACAGGATAGGCTCTATCCTCATATAGGATATCCTTTCAGTTTTAGTCTGTCTCCACCTGCTGGAAAGGATGCTCAACCCACAGTCTGGACTGATCCGGGTACGTACAGGGAACTTGCACTTTGGTGTAAAATTCTAACTTTAATGAAAAAAATAAATAGTTGATACATTTTTTCACTTCCAACTCATACCTCTTGAAAACTATCAGCTCCTGGAAAAGTATTGGGTCCCTTACATATTCCTCTTCCTCTTCCACGGTCTTTACGCTTTAGCTTCTTTTGTAGACCACGTCCACGGCCAAAGCTTTTAGGTTTTTGATCTGGGCCTGAAAAAACATTAGAACCAAGGGTAAATTTAAATTAACAAACATGATAAAAAACAGTAGCAATTCATCTTATTTCTCTCAAATGATCCAAACTTTTTGGTCTTTTGCTGACAATTGCATAGCAAATTGGTCATATTTCTGATACTTCACATAAAAAAAAAATTAAGTATGCACATCATTTTACTCCCCAACCTAAACATGCCAAAACAATCACTCATTTTTAGTGTGTCTAAAAGTACATGCACTGCAAATCCCACACATAATTTGTAGCCAACTCTGAATGCATCAATTTTCAGTCAATTAAAGAGAAATTAGTATTACCTGATAATTTCCTTTCCTGGAGTCCAGTTAGACCAGCCCAGATGAATGCGTTATGCTCCCCAACCAGCAGATGGCGGCAGCAATCAACAGCATCACCAAAGTCAGCTCTTATATGCATCTGTGCTGACGTCAGCCTGCTAGTATTACCTGTAACAAGCTAACTGTGGACAAAGTTAATTCCAAAATATCAAGTTGTTTTTTTATTTTTTTATTTTTATTGGGGGGAGGGGGGGCTTCCAGACATAAATAAGAACAAGGAAGCAGAAAGGAACAATAAAGCACTCACTTGCTTTGTAAAATATCTGAGAAATCATTCATAGTTCTGCACATGATCTTAGGTGTATACCAGTTTGGCAGCATAAGGAGGGTCTTGGACTGGTCAGACTGGACTCAAGGAAAGAAATTATTGGGTAATAACTAATTTCTCCTTCCTCTTCATACAGTCAGACCAGTGTAGATGAATGGCATGTACTAAAGTTACTCCTGACCATGGCGGGAAGGTGCCAAACTCTTACTTAACACCTAAGATGAAGGAAGGCCTCTTCTCTAGTGCTCACATCAAAGTGATAATGCTTCAAAAGGAATGTAAGGTGGACAAAGTCGTTGCTCCCCAAAACTCCAGAGGAGACACCAACCATAACCCCCCACTCATGAAGCAGCTTGAACTCTTGTGGAAGAAGTATTCACCTGTTTAGGTAAGGGCATACTGGTATCCACATTCACTTCCCATAATGGCTTCCATAATTCAACGCATTACCTATGCCTTGGTAGTCACTGTACCTTTCTGAACTCCAAGGCACAAACAAAACTGTTCAGAACTACTGAAAACAATTGAGACTGAGCCATCTGAAGAATTCTCCGCACAGCAAACAGCAAAACAGTCTATAATCTGCTAAATCCAAATGCTTACTAAATGAAGGTGACCAGACTGCCTGATTAAAAAGAAAGATCAAAACCACCTTCAGCAAAAAGGAAGGTGCCTTACAAAACTTCACCAAATCTTTGTGGTCGACCAAAAAGTGTTATCTGCAAGAAGAGCCTGCAACTCTTAGCTGAATAACAGCCACCAGAAAAAAATCTTAAAGTGATCAATCTTGGCAAAATATACTTGATAGGTTCAAACAGTGACTCTGATAACAAGAACACTACCAATTCAGATTCCAATATGGGATGAAAAACCAAAGCGGGAACCAAAAGATCTCAATTCCTGTCAGAAAATGAGTCAAACCTGGATGGAGGATAGCAAATGTAACCCCAATATTTAAAAAGGGCTCCAGGGGCGATCCGGGAAACTACAGACCGGTTAGCCTGACTTCAGTGCCAGGAAAAATAGTGGAAAGTGTTATAAACATCAAAATCACAGAACATATAGAAAGACATGGTTTAATGGAACAAAGTCAGCATGGCTTTACCCAGGGCAAGTCTTGCCTCACAAATCTGCTTCACTTTTTTGAAGGAGTTAATAAACATGTGGATAAAGGTGAACCGGTAGATATAGTATACTTGGATTTTCAGAAGGCGTTTGACAAAGTTCCTCATGAGAGGCTTCTAGGAAAAGTAAAAAGTCATGGGATAGGTGGCGATGTCCTTTCGTGGATTGCAAACTGGCTAAAAGACAGGAAACAGAGAGTAGGATTAAATGGGCAATTTTCTCAGTGGAAGGGAGTGGACAGTGGAGTACCTCAGGGTTCTGTGTTGGGACCCTTACTGTTCAATATATTTATAAATGATCTGGAAAGAAATACGACGAGTGAGATAATCAAATTTGCAGATGACACAAAATTGTGCAGAGTAGTTAAATCACAAGCAGATTGTGATAAATTGCAGGAAGACCTTGTGAGACTGGAAAATTGGGCATCCAAATGGCAGATGAAATTTAATGTGGATAAGTGCAAGGTGATGCATATAGGGAAAAATAATCCATGCTATAATTACACGATGTTGGGTTCCATATTAGGTGCTACAACCCAAGAAAGAGATCTAGGTGTCATAGTGGATAACACATTGAAATCGTCGGTTCAGTGTGCTGCGGCAGTCAAAAAGCAAACAGAATGTTGGGAATTATTAGAAAAGGAATGATGAATAAAACGGAAAATGTCATAATGCCTCTGTATCACTCCATGGTGAGACCGCACCTTGAATACTGTGTACAATTCTGGTCGCCGCATCTCAAAAAAGATATAATTGCGATGGAGAAGGTACAGAGAAGGGCTACCAAAATGATAAGGGGAATGGAACAACTCCCCCTATGAGGAAAGACTAAAGAGGTTAGGACTTTTCAGCTTGGAGAAGAGACGACTGAGGGGGGATATGATAGAGGTGTTTAAAATCATGAGAGGTCTAGAACGGGTAGATGTGAATCGGTTATTTACTCTTTCGGATAGTAGAAGGACTAGGGGACACTCCATGAAGTTAGCATGGGGCACATTTAAAACTAATCGGAGAAAGTTCTTTTTTTACTCAACGCACAATTAAACTCTGGAATTTGTTGCCAGAGAATGTGGTTCGTGCAGTTAGTATAGCTGTGTTTAAAAAAGGATTGGATAAGTTCTTGGAGGAGAAGTCCATTACCTGCTATTAAGTTCACTTAGAGAATAGCCACTGCCATTAGCAATGGTTACATGGAATAGACTTAGTTTTTGGGTACTTGCCAGGTTCTTATGGCCTGGATTGGCCACTGTTGGAAACAGGATGCTGGGCTTGATGGACCCTTGGTCTGACCCAGTATGGCATTTTCTTATGTTCTTATGTGAAGACAAAGGACTACCCATGGAAGATCTCTGAAGCAGGCAAGCTCTATAACCTGCACAGACACAAAAAAAACCCCAACACACCAAACCCTTGGAAGGTGTACCTAAAGAGGCAAACAGAGGCAGATAGTTTTCTAGTCCTTAAGTATTCATTACCCCTTCAGAAGAAACCTTTCAGCTAGTCAAGTCCTCTCAAGAGACAGGTCATAAGTAGAGACCTTCGTTTTTAGTTTTTATTTTATTTTGCCTAGGAATTTCAATGTTATCACAAAAATGTCAGTGGAAAAATAACTTTGATAGAACACACAGGACAAAAATTAACAGAAAATTAATTTTTCCACTAATTTGTTATGTTAAAACATTGAAATTCCCAGGCAAAATAAAATAAAAACTGAAAACAAAGGTCCCTAGACATAAGGCAAAAAATAAGCCAGCTCTTCAAGCACAAAAATGGACCCTGAAAAAATAGATTCTTAAGACAAGAAAACCTCAACTACTTTTTGCACAGCATACTCAAGATCTTCATACCAAGGACAAAACCACTAGAATCACCAGCTTGGGATGTACAGACATTCTTGAATAATTCTTCTAATCATTAACCAAGGAAGAAAAAATATTTACTTCTTCTATCAGTCAACTCTGAACTAGAGCATCTGGGCAATCGAGTGATCCTCTTCCAACAGCAGAATCTTTGGCGCTTTGTATTCCTGACACTCACCATCAGGACCATCAACGGAAGGTCCCACCTAGCTGCTATTTAATCACACACAAGCTATGACAGGAACCATCCATCCAGGTCAACATCATTGCGAGTGAGTAAGTTGTCTGAACAATGCGTGAGGCCGCAATTACTTTAGATACCTGTCTGCCCAAATGATCAAAAATCCAACATTTAGAAACACCTGAGAACTTCTGTCACTCCTTGAAGATTCACTTAAGCTATTGCCATGGTGTTGCTGAACAAGATCCAGACTACCTGCCTCTCAGCAGTGACACACAAACAGAAGAGCTTGTCAAATTTTTCAGGTTTACAACCGAATGAACCCCCATATCTCCTTGGGAGACCAACGACCCTAAATCATCTGTCCCCAACCTATCAGACTGGTATCTGTCATCACCGTTACCCAGGCTGGGGGCTCAACATGTACTCCCAATACCAATTAGGCCACTACTACCAACTTATATTGAAGTACTTTGATACCGGCAGTCTTATGGAATAGTTCTGAGTCAGGGGATCCCATCTCAAGAACAAAAGCTCTCTGAAGCAGTCTCATCCGTTTTGAAGTGCTGAAAAGCACAATACAAAATAAATAAATAAAATTAATTTGTGGCCACATTCAAGGCACTAGGTCAAATGTTGCTGCCATAGAACTGAGAAGCTGTAGAAAGCTCTATCTCATCAGATTTCTAACAGACAAAAACTAAAGCTGTAGAGAGCTCCACCCCAGTGGATTTCTGACAGACAACTGTCAACACAGTTTCTGAATTTCATGTGCCATCCTTTGACTATGGCATAACCTCGTGTTGAACAGAAATCCAAGATACTACAGGGTCTGGGAAGATTACAAACCACTCTAAGAAATTTTGACTAACCAGCTCAACTTCTGCAAAAACTGAACCATCCTCCAGGTGGCCACTGTATTCTCCTGTATCAACTTTCAACACATATCAACCAATCGTTTAATTAAGGATGCACCAAAACTTTTCTTTCCTTGGTATCTCAGCCACAACTACTAACACCTTCAGAAAGGTCCTTGGAGTAGTGGCTAAACCAAAAAGGCAGGGCCTGAAACTGAAAGATGCCACCTAGCACCACAATGAAGGAAGCACTGATGATCATTCTTTATCAGAATGTGAAAATAATACTCTGTAAAGTCATGGTCACAGACTTCAATGTTTCAATTTGAAATAAGCCACTGTCGTGAATTTGTCCTGTTTCAGGTCTAGAGTTTCTCCTTTGCGGGAACCACCAATTAAATGGAATACCAGCCTAGTTTCCATTGCTCCTTTGAAACAGAAAACACTGCCTTCAAATAGAGGAAATTGCATCGCTGCTACCCTCTTTCTGTCGGAGCTAAAAATGGGGAGACCACAAAAGTGGACAGGAGAGCTTCAAGTTATAATCGTCCTTTATTATCTCCAAGACCCACTATAACCTGAGGCAATTTGAGCCCCGCTCTGACAAAAACTTTACTAGATGGCTGCCTATCTAGAATCAGAGGTTGGGCCCCAATTCTGCATTGCGAGATACAAGAGGGTCTGCAATCCTTGAGGTTCTGTCCTGTTGACTGAAGATCTGAAATCTACCAAATGGTTGAGAGCTCTGACCACTAGCAGACCTACCCTACTTAAATCTTGAGACCTGAAACTTTTTTTGATCCCACACAGTCCAGGATGTGCCTGTAGGCCTACCCTCTGGAAGCAGAGAGGTATCTTGGGAATATCTCCAAATCTTGGCAATAATTTTCCAAAACATTGCCAGAGATCCTTTAAAAGGAAGCTCTGTGAAAGCAAACAGACAGAATCTATAGACCAATTTCCTAACCCAAAGAAGCCATCGGCTACGACAGCCCTGGCAGACGTGGACAGCAGGGCAAAGCATGCATCAGCGAAAAATGCTGCTCCAGGCTCCAACAGAAATTTTTCCAAAACTGAACTATTGGAGCCCATAAGCTCCTCTTGAATGCGCTGCAAAAAATGTCACTGGGCCTTTACACAATACAGCTGGAAGCAGTTACCTTGTAGCAGTATACTGTATGCCTCAAAGGCTTGCTCCAAGACAGACTCCATTTTTCTGAACTGCACATCCTTTAGTGCCGCTCTTTCTTCCATTGGATTCATAGTGCCTTTGGTATTTGAACAAGCAAAACTAAAGTTTCTCCCTCTCCAGATGTCCCAAGGGATATCATTTGTTCAAAGAGTGCTTCCCTTAAAACTTATGCTGGAGAGGTCCATTTGAGATTAATCAAATCCTTAGCCACCAAATGCTGAGGAAAAGAACTTTTGAGAGCCTTCTAATATTGACCATCACAGGATCTTCAGTAGCGCCTAGTTCTTCCTCTGTTTCTCCTCAGCTCTTTTCAAATCTCTGAAGGATTGGGAATGAAGGAAGACAGCTCGACTTTGCAAAAAGATGCACCATCGAGGATCCATTGCCTACCAGCACATCTTGGTTCCATCCAACGAACCTGAAGAACTAGATGAATAAGGCCCATCTCCTTTTCCAATATCTTCTTTCCGGGCCTTTCTATTACCAGCACTTGCTGACATTCCTTGAGATACAGGAAGTAGCGGAGCAGACACTGGTCCTTGTGTAAGGTCTGATATAACCTAAAAGTTCTTTAGAGACTGAGCCCAAACCAAAAAGGAGGCCTTCAGATCTGAACAGGAAGAAACTGCTGACTTCCAAACTAGAGGCAAGGACTGCTGCACTGAGGAAAGAACCGGGAGGGAGGCTTCAGCTCTCTTTCCCTTAGCAGCACTCCAAAGATGGCTGCCTTTCCCACCGTGGCAAAAAACTTGCTGGCAGGAAATAAACAGATAGTCCTGCCAATGAAGACATTCCCCCCCCCCCCCCCCCCCCCCCGCCTACCACCAGAATCTCAATCATTCTCCATTGACTCTCTCTCATCCGCTCAGAAGTGGGAAGTTTTAATATCCTGCCAAAAGGTGAACGGCACATTGCTTGCACACTGCGGCTTCTTCTTCCTGCAGATCCAAGAGGAGGTTATAATGGCAATCACTTCTCAGGTCTCACTGCTGTAACAGGGAACCCTAGAGAAACCACAGACTCACCCACTCTGACAAGTTGCACAGTCTGCTTCCCAATTGGTGAGCTCCTCTGATGCACATGAACAGCCTTGCTTTTTTTTTTAAAGGCAACTTTAAGCACAGGCAAAAAAACCAAAGTAACACTTTTTTTTTTTTTTTTAATTCACAAGGTCAGAGGGGGGAAGAGAGATTGGCAAATGGCAGTAGCAATGCTTTCACCTCGAGAGCTTCCTAAGGAGTAACTAATTCTCCTCTAGAGCTATGCTCACAACAGGGGAAGCAGGACTGGCAGGAGCTGCCCTCTACCAAAAAGTATCTTTTTTTATCCAGCCTAACCAGGCCATAGTCCACAGCATAGAATGCTTGCCTACCATCTGCTGGAAACAGGGAATACTGACATGCTGAGGTCGGCACAGATGCACATAAGGGATGCCCAAACAGCATGGCTGGTTCATCCTGCTATCTACGGAAACACCGTTTACGGTAAGCAAACTTGCTTATATCTATCTCTGGCATTCTTACAGCTATAAACCTGAATCTCGAATACAGAGTTCAAACTCTCTGGAGTTCGGCGTCATCCAACTGCCAATCAATGTTGGGTCTGCCCTGAATAAGGCTGTTGATCGTTCTTGGCAAGAAAGTTTTCCAAACCTCCATAATTATTGCTCTTATCCCCATGCACCAGTTCCATATGGTATAATATCCTCATGATTGTATTCAGAATCTGAAAGTTTTTTCTGCAATCTGATGGAGGGTCGTCTTGCTCCCGACCACTTTTGTCACCTTCTGTTTTCAGTTCTTTTTCATGTATCAACTTTGATTGGAATTTTGTGTATGATATGGCTCAGGTTGAAAAGAATAATGACTAGCTATATAGAATATGTAACAAGTTGATCATAATATATGTTAGAAGTAAACTGTATATAGATATAACTATAGAGATAAGACCTCAGTTTTGGCAAGAGATCTGAATTAACAGAAACTTCTGTGGCCAATAGGTCCAATCATCGGTCTTATAATCTCTAATATGGATTTATTAATTTTATAAAAATTACTTTAATTGTGACCAGTTGCTATAAAGCATACTATCTTTTTATTTTAATTTTTAATTTTTTATATAAAATTGACACGAATGAGGCAACAGTGTGGTTGATTTTAGGTAAATTGATTGAACACTTTTTTCAAATGTTAATGGAATTGATGTGAATCATTCAATGTTTCCTCTTATTTAAAGATTTGTTTAAATGAACTGACACGTTTCAAAGAGAAAAAACATGATGTTGCTGTTTGGCAACTTTGTAACTTTAAGAAGATGAAGTAGCGATTCTTTTACTCCATCAACAAATAGTTGTAATCTTACTATGTTCAATTGTCCCAATAAAGTAACAATGTTAATATTCCAACAACTCGATGGTCTTAAGTTAATTGCTGAATGACTCAATATATGAACCACAAAAATAAGCTGGTAAAGCTGTTACAAGCTGATTCAATCGCTTTGTGCCTCAGAATGCCTCAAAATTTGTAGCAAAATCTTATTCAACCATGAATGTGATGCAACTTGAACATTGAAATTTCAGTCTTGTAATTAATAGCAGGACGAACGGTATAATTCACCCCGTCTCTTCTCATAAAGTCTTTTTCCCGACAATGTTAATATACGGCATAACACTTATCTTAATTCAATGAATTTGATGATCACTGGCATTGCAGATAGTTTGTTCACTTTGTGCTGCCGTATTGGGACCCGAGGGGTCTGACAACCGCCGCCAATACGGCAGCACAAAGTGAACAAACTATCTGCAATGCCAGTGATCATCAAATTCATTGAATTAAGATAAGTGTTATGCCGTATATTAACATTGTCGGGAAAAAGACTTTATGAGAAGAGACGGGGTGAATTATACCGTTCGTCCTGCTATTAATTACAAGACTGAAATTTCAATGTTCAAGTTGCATCACATTCATGGTTGAATAAGATTTTGCTACAAATTTTATTTATTTATTTATTTATTTATTTAATGTCTCTTATATACCGATGTCCGTTTGCACATCGCATCGGTTCACAGTAAAACATGAACTTTATGGGCGAAGCCCTTACAAGGAACAGATAAATACAGTTAACTTTAGGGCATAGCCCTTAACAAAAACCAAGGAAGAAATACATTGGAGGGGGGTATTGATTTACATACTATAACCTATATATATGTATATATATATATATATATATAAATAACTATAAACATAAAATTATAACATTTCAAGGTACCAAAATCAGAGGCATTTCGTAATCCAATATTCAGGCCGAGTTCACAAATGTGGATTGGGGTTATCCATTTCGGAAGGAGTTTATGTGATGGGGGGTGACGTAGGGTAGGCTTGCTGGAAGAGCCAGGTCTTTAGTTTTTTTTTGAAAGTGGGTGTATATGACTCCATGCGGATGTCATGAGGTAAGGAGTTCCAGATAGTGGGACCGGCTAGAGAGAAGGCTCTGCTTATGGTGGAGGAGAGTTTGAAAGCTTTAATGGGTTGGGAATGTAGGGTTCCTAGGAGAGCTGTGCGGGTGGGTCTGTTGGAGGTGCGAGGGGTGAGTGGAGGGTTGATCCAATTGAGATTGGAGTGTAGCAGACTTTTGTGGATGATGGAGAGTGCTTTATTTTGAGGCATTCTGAGGCACAAAGCGATTGAATCAGCTTGTAACAGCTTTACCAGCTTATTTTTGTGGTTCATATATTGAGTCATTCAGCAATTAACTTAAGACCATCGAGTTGTTGGAATATTAACATTGTTACTTTATTGGGACAATTGAACATAGTAAGATTACAACTATTTGTTGATGGAGTAAAAGAATCGCTACTTCATCTTCTTAAAGTTACAAAGTTGCCAAACAGCAACATCATGTTTTTTCTCTTTGAAACGTGTCAGTTCATTTAAACAAATCTTTAAATAAGAGGAAACATTGAATGATTCACATCAATTCCATTAACATTTGAAAAAAGTGTTCAATCAATTTACCTAAAATCAACCACACTGTTGCCTCATTCGTGTCAATTTTATATAAAAAAATTAAAAATTAAAATAAAAAGATAGTATGCTTTATAGCAACTGGTCACAATTAAAGTAATTTTTATAAAATTAATAAATCCATATTAGAGATTATAAGACCGATGATTGGACCTATTGGCCACAGAAGTTTCTGTTAATTCAGATCTCTTGCCAAAACTGAGGTCTTATCTCTATAGTTATATCTATATACAGTTTACTTCTAACATATATTATGATCAACTTGTTACATATTCTATATAGCTAGTCATTATTCTTTACATAATTGCATACTAGCTATATCCCTTATTTTGTTGTCAGGTTGAAAAGAATCTAAGATGAAGTCCAGGAGATTATTTGCCTGGGCGGAGCATCATCTCAAAGGCCTAGCCAATCACACGTAGTGGGCGTAGACAACATGCAGGCGGACTTCCTGAGCAGGCAGCAAAGGGATCCTGGGGCGTGGGAGTTGTCTCTGAGGCATGGAACCACATCTGTGCGAGGTGGGGCACTCCCCAATTGGATCTTATGGCAACGCGGCTCAACTCCAAGACGGAGATATTCTTCAATTGCCGAAAAGAACTCTGTTCGGTGGGCCTCGATTCTCTGGTGTGCCCTTGGCCGACGGGAGTTCTGTATATCTTTCCTCCTTGGCCTCTCATAGGTTGGGTCCTCAGGCGCATAGAATCACATCCCGGGACCGTGGTTCTAGTGACACCAGAGTGGCCGCAGAGACCGTGGTTCACAGATCTGGTGTGAATTGCGGTGGAAGGTCCTCTCAGTCTGACTCATCTTCCAGACCTGTTGCGTCAGGGTCCCATATTTTTGGATCGAGAGGATGGCTTTTGAGAGGCAGAGACTTCGATTGAAGGGTTATTCCGAACAGGTCATCTTCAATCTAGAAGACCAGCAACCTGAGAGGAAGTGACGTCAGCGGGGTGGATGGCAAGTACAAAATGCCTTCTCTGTATTAAATACTGAAGAAGTTCTTGAGGAAAAGATTGAAATGTTATCTAAAAAGAGAGAAAAAACCCAATGCATACAGAAATTCCAGATCAGAAACCAAAGGAAAAAGCTCACTGTGATGGATGACTCTGCCATCAGAGGCACTAATCCTTTCCCTTGCACAAAGGCAAAGGGAAAAGTGGATAACAAAACTCAACTAAAGAGGTCACAAAAGGAGTCCAGAAACAGCAGTAATCTGAATGAAGAAAGCTGGAAAGCTATGAGCACAAATGCTCGTAGTTTGGGCAATAAAATCCCAGATCTGCAAGCCCTTATGGTGGAGGCGGACTTGGACGTAGTTGCTGTCACGGAAACGTGGTTTACGGAATCTCATGACTGGGATACAGCAATACCGGGCTATAACTTGTTAAGGAAAGACAGAGAGGACAGGAAAGGGGGAGGAGTGGCTCTTTGTCAGAAACAATATCCAAGCATCGGAGCTGCAAGGAAGATGGGGCAATGAAGAAGCACTATGGGCCAACCTAAAAAAAGATGGGACATTCATTTTTATTGGAGTGGTTTACAGGCCTCCAAACCAAAAAGAAGAGCTGGACAGAGATCTGGTTAATGATATCCACAGGATAGGAAAGAAGGGAGAAGTGGTGATCGTTGGAGACTTTAATATGCCAGATGTAGACTGGAGAATCCCATCTGCAGAATCTAACAACAGTAGAGAAATAGTGGATGCCCTGCAAGTAGCTTTGTTCAAACAAATGGTTATGGAACCCACGAGAGAAGGAGCAATACTTGACTTAGTGCTCACTAATGGAGATAACATCTCTGATGTCCAGGTGGGCGTCCACCTCAGCACCAGTGATCATCAAATGGTATGGTTTAATATCACAAAAAAGATACGGAAAAGAAGCAAAAAAACCCGAGTTCTGCAGTTCAAAAACACAAACTTTGATGAAATGGGGAAGTACCTGGAGGAAGAACTAAAAGGCTGGGAGAATATGAGAGATGTGGATCAACAGTGGACCAATCTAAAAGGAGCAATTGCCAAGTCAACTAATCTATATGTTAGTAAAGTAAAGAAAAGCAAAAGAAAAATGAAACCTATCTGGTTCTCAAAGGAGGTGGCTGAGAAAATAAAGGCTAAAAGAACAGCGTTCAAGAAATACAAAAGATCCCAAAGAGAGGAGCACAAAGAAGAATATCTGGTAGAACTGAGGGAGACGAAGAAATTAATCAAGAGAGCAAAAAGTCAAGCAGAAGAGAGGATTGCCAAGGAAGTAAAGAGAGGTGACAAAACATTTTTCAGATACATCATTGAAAAGAGAAAAGTTCAAAGTAGTATAGTGAAATTGAAAGGTGGAAAGGATCAATGTGTGGAGAGAGACAAAGAAATGGCAGAAATATTAAACGAATACTTCTGTGTTCACTAAGGAGGACCCTGGAGAAGGACCGTCCCTAGTTAACAAGATACTGGAGGGGAGTGGAGTAGATGTAACTCCATTTACAGTAGAAAATGTATGGGATGAGCTGGGGAAACTGAAAGTAGACAAAGCCATGGGACCTGATGAGGTTCATCCCAGGTTACTGAGGGAGCTCAGAGATGTGCTGGCGGGTCCGCTGTGTGACCTGTTCAATAGATCCCTAGAAACGGGAGTGGTGCCGAGTGATTGGAGAAGAGCTGTGGTGGTTCCGCTTCACAAGAGTGGGAACAGAGAGGAGGCTGGTAACTGCAGACCGGTTAGCCTCACTTCGGTGGTGGGAAAAGTAATGGAGTCACTGTTGAAAGAGAGAATAGTGAACTATCTACAGTCGGGAGAATTGCTGGACCAGAGGCAGCATGGATTCACCAGGGGAAGATCCTGTCAAACAAATCTGATTGACTTTTTTGACTGGGTAACCAAGGAATTGGATCAAGGAAGAGCACTCTGTCATCTACTTGGATTTCAGCAAAGCTTTTGATACGGTCCCGCACAGGAGACTGGTGAATAAAATGAGAAGCTTAGGAGTGAGTGCCGAGGTGGTGACCTGGATTGCAAACTGGTTGACGGACAGAAGACAATGTGTGATGGTAAATGGAGCTCTCTCTGAAGAGAGGGAGGTTTTAAGTGGTGTACCACAAGGATCGATGTTGGGACCGGTCCTGTTCAATATATTTGTGAGCGACATTGCGGACGGGATAGAAGGTAAGGTTTGTCTTTTTGCGGATGACACTAAGATCTGCAACAGAATTGACACGCCGGAAGGAGTGGAGAGAATGAGACGGGATTTAAGGAAGCTGGAAGAGTGGTCGAAGATATGGCAGCTGAGATTCAATGCCAAGAAGTGCAGAGTCATGCATATGGGGAGTAGACATCCGAATGAACTGTATTCGATTGGGGGAGAAGGGCTGATGTGCACAGAGCAGGAGAGAGACCTTGGGGTGATAGTGTCTAATGATATGAAGTCTGCGAAACAATGCGACAAGGCGATAGCAAAAGCCAGAAGAATGCTGGGCTGCATAGAGAGAGGAATATCGAGTAAGAAAAGGGAAGTGATTATCCCCTTGTACAGGTCCTTGGTGAGGCCTCACCTGGAGTACTGTGTTCAGTTCTGGAGACCGTATCTACAAAGAGACAAGGACAAGATGGAAGCGGTACAGAGAAGGGTGACCAGGAAGGTGGAGGGTCTTCATCGGATGACATATGAGGAGAGATTGAACAATCTAAATATGTACTCCCTGGAGGAAAGGAGGAGCAGGGGTGATATGATTCAGACTTTCAGATACTTGAAAAACTTTAATGATCCAAAGACAACGACAAACCTTTTCCGTCAGAAAAAAATCAGCAGAACCAGAGGTCACGAGTTGAGGCTCCAGGGAGGAAGACTAAGAACCAATGTCAGGAAGTATTTCTTCACGGAAAGGGTGGTGGATGCTTGGAATGCCCTTCCGGAGGAAGTGGTGAAGTCTAAAACTGTGAACGACTTCAAAGGGGCGTGGGATAAACACTGTGGATCCATCAAGTCTAGAGGGCGTGAATAAAGAGGAGGCATTCAAACACTGCACGGAGCGACAGTAGCCACAGAGGCATTCAAACACTGCACGGAGCGGCAGTAGCCACAGAGGTATTCACGGAGCGGGATGCCAGTGGCCAGTAGTTGGTGTTCCACCTTCATGGAGCGGAAGGATGGAGGGCTGCTATCTCCAAAAAAAACCCAAAAAACAAAAAAAAAAACAAACAAAAAAATAAAAACAGGGGTGGGTAAGAGTATGGGGTAAGGGTGTGGCCTGCTTATTACAGCAGTTGCTACCCCTAATTGAGCTGGACGTTCACTTGGATGCAGATACGGCGCTGCTCTCTAAATTGGTGGTGGGGTGGAGGGGAATTAGAGCTGGAGGGTACTGGAAGCCAATAGTAACAGGTGGGAGAGCAAAAAGGAAAAAAATGGATAAAGTGCGTAGCTTGCTGGGCAGACTGGATGGGCCGTTTGGTCTTCTTCTGCCGTCATTTCTATGTTTCTATATGTTTCTATGACATCAGTAATCTTGCCCATCTCTGTTTCAGTCTACTGGTTGAGGAACATAACCCATTCGTAAAGACTGCTCTATCTGGAAGAAGAGAAAGTTGATATTTACCCATTTAAATGATTTTCAAAACTGCCCTCCAAATACATAACATGAACCATAGGAATCAACATGTGATGTAAATTCTGACATCCTATCCACTTATTGGTGTGGTGGAGGAGGGAAGTCTAATAATGAAATTCCTTAAGATAATTTAAAGGATAACTTGAAAAAGAAGTTAATTTGCTCAGTTGCAAAGTGCTACCAATATCTGTTCCCATATACTTTTTTAACAAATTTAATATCTTAAAAATATATTGGCAGTCAAACTCACTCAATCATTTCCCATGTTCTTCCATTTCTTTTCTGATTAAGGTCCAGTTTACAAAATATTAACTATAGGACTTCCAAATACTAATTTCTTAGAGGTCAATATTCAGAAATATACAGCTAAATGAGTTAGCCAGATAAGACTTATCCGGGTAACTCAGATGACATTTAGCAGCACACAAATTTATTAGTTAGCAGATCTAACTTATCTGATTAACTTAACTAGATAAATCTGAATATTGGGACATGTCGGCTAAATTAACCAGACAAATAACTCCTCCCCAAAATGTCCATTTCCCACCCACCATTTAACCAGATAAGTTCTTAGCTGGCTAAGTGGCAGCCACTAAATGTGGCCAGATATTCAGCCACCATTTAGCCAGATAATTCCTTAGTTTGTCAGATGAAGACTGCTTCTGCTACTCTTGCATTCTTAAAATATATCTTAGCACAGTGGTCCTCAACATATATGTTGCATGGTCCTGAAAAGTATATCCCAGAGCCAGCAGGAGGCTGCTTTCTCCTCCTCAGCCCGAGTGGGAGTCAGATGACTTCTTTATTGGGGCTGACAGGAAGCTACTCTGGCTTTCATCTTTTCTTTCTGGCCCAGTGGGGTTTTCTCCTCCACCCAGATCAGAACAAGACCACCAATTCCTGCTCTTCTGGGCCCAACGGGACACCAACATTATCTTCCCCTGCTGGATCTGGAAGTGATGCTGTTGATGCTGTCTTCACCCTGTGGGGCGGTGGGGGGAAAGGAAGTTGGGGATGTTGGGCGGGAAGACGTGGAACAGAGGGAATGTGGGGGTTGCTGAGCAGGAAGGGGGCAAGGAGAGAGGGAGCAGAGGGAAGAGGATGTGAATGTGAGGGTATGATTGAAAGGGAGCAATTGGGAGAAGGGATGATGGACGCACGGAGGAGGAGTGACGGGGTGCAAAAGCCATAATATGTCAGTTTTGGGAATGTGTTTTTCTTCTATTTTTGTACTTTGCTTAGTGTAGAAGGTAATGCATTTCTGTTTCTAGTTCTTCAGTTTTGCACTACATAAAGAGTGGCTTTTTGGAATTTCCATTTCAGTTTTATTCTCCACATTTTTAATTTGTGATCTTTTATTTTGTATTTGGTGAAGGTTGGCTCTGTGTGTGTGACCGAGGTGAGGTATTTCACTAACATGTAGGCATTTTTATCAGTCACACCTGTTGTGTGTTCTTGATAGGACATGCATTTATGGTGCACTGCTACCTTTTCATAGGTAGGGCTATTGCTGTTTGAGTCCTCAAAGTTAGTACTGTTATGGTATGGCAAGTTTGCTACACATACGATTAGTATTTTTTTCAGGATTTGTATTATTGTACAGTGTGTCTGGTAGTAGAGGGAGTTTATGTTGTTATTGAGGTGACACCAGAATTAGAATATCTTTTCTGTATGGTCAGTTTTATAGGGAAATATCCTAGTTCTCTTCTGCACCCATTGTTGGGGGTGAGTGGGGGTTCCTGTGGATGCAGAGTATATGTTTACATTTAGCCTCATGACTATCATGTGTTCAGTGTGTCATGCATGTGAACAACTGAGAGGTGTGTTCAAAAAAAAAAAAAAAGGTTGAGAACCACTGTCCTAGCTGATGCCAGTTATCTAGTATTTTCTTTTTCATACTTCAAAAAGAAGATAATTTTTATCTGTGTTTATTGATGTATGAAGAGAAAAAAAAACTTGCCTTAGGTTGGGACTACAATATTTAGGATAACCAGAAGGACTTTATACAGAAAATACAAAGTGCCATAGTGGAAGATTTATCGTGTGGGAAATGAAAAATATTGAGAGTAATTTTTTTCTAACTGCCTGTATTATTGCAAAAATTACTCATGGAATTATACCAGTTTTCAAAGTGAACTTGTCTGCATTAAGTTCACTTAGAAAATCACCCAAGAACCCACACACATTTATAGCTGCTAATTTGTGTGGGTAATTTTTTCAGGGAAAAATATGTGGATAATTTAAAAAATTCTAACAGCATGCATGTAATTGTAACCCATTCCCCAATTCCACCCCAAGAATACCTTTACTCAGTATGGGCAAACTTACACAAATTCAGGCCCTATGCACGTGAGTTTACCTACATATAGGGCAGGTCATTTTCTAAAAGGCCAGTTCCATAGGTAAAGTAATGTTTTACTGATGGAAATGGCTTTTTAAATTACCCTCTAAAGGAATGTGAATAAAGGTGAAGGAAAAAAATAATTGTAACAGCATTTGATTAAAAAAACCAATACATTTTTACTTTACATTTCAATATTCAAACAGATGTACCTTGCTGAATCCCTTTCATGCCCTGATTTTGCACTGGTTGTTTACTAAATGGAGCCCCTGACAGAGCAGATGAGGTTTCTTTAGCTTGTCTGTATTGTTTTAGCTGATCAGCAAAATCTTCTTCCTCCTCTTCCTCGTTGTAATTACCAAAATTGTCATCACTATAGTTACTGTATTCCTCATATTCCTTATTTTTTGTTTGTTTAGAATGTTGAACTTTCTGGGGAGTCCCATAATTTCCTGATGAGTGCCCATGCTGGAAAGCAGCAGAAAGAATCACCATTAAACATTGTTTAGTCAGTGCTATCAGGATAACTCACTGGCCAGTTTTTAAAATTCACAACTAAGTCAAGTTAACTACAAACTTGATGCAGCAAAGTTAACTAGGGACTTGTAGTTGAAATGTTGAGATTACTTACCTGATAATCTCCTTTTCCTTAGTGTAGACAGATGGACTCAGAACGGATGGGTATAGAATGCTCGTGCTAGCAGTTGGAGACGGATCTGACGTCAGCACGGGGGTATATATATAGCCCCACAGGAAGCGTAGCAACTTAGTAATCTTCCTTGCAAAAGCTGTTATGGATGTGTGTACTGACGCTCAGTGAAAAGTGAAACAGGATTCCCCTGACCGATTGATAGTAGCTGGAGACCGCCAGCATTCCCAACCGGAAGGAGTTGACACCTGGTAGAGTGTACGCTCTTATGGAAACAGATGACATGGCTTACCTTGAATCGGTGAAACCCATGTACGCAGGCAGCTGGGCAGGATGCTGAGTCCATCTGTCTACACTAAGGAAAAGGAGATTATCAGGTAAGTAATCTCAACATTTCCTGGCGTGTAGCCAGATGGACTCAGAACGAATGGGATGTACAAAAGCTTTACTCCCCAGCCTGGGCGGGAGGCTGCCTGAGGACCATGTAGTACCGCCCTCGCAAATGCTGTGTCCTCCCTAGCCTGGACATCCAGACGGTAGAACCTGGAGAAGGTATGGAGGGAGGACCTCGTCGCCGCTTTACATATTTCTGCAGGCGACAGCATCCTGGATTCTGCCCAGGATGCCGCTTGTGCTCTGGTAGAATGAGCCTTGACCTGTAGAGGCGGAGATTTCCCAGCCTCTACGTAAGCTGCTCTGATAACTTCTTTAATCCAGCAGGCGATGGTGGGCCAAGAGGCCGCTTCACCTTGTTTCTTTCCGCTGTGCAGGACGAACAGATGGTCCGTCTTTCGTACTTCTTGTGTCACTTCCAGATATCTGGGCAGCAATCTGCCAATGTCGAGATGGCGTAATAAACGCCCTTCTTCAGATTTCTTCAAACCCGCCGTGGTAGGCAAGGATATGGTTTGGTTAAGATGAAACTGTGAAACCACTTTAGGTAGAAAGGAGGGAACCGTCTGAAGATGGATAGCCTCAGGAGTGATTCTGAGAAAGGGATCACGGCAGGACAGTGCTTGTAGCTCTGAGATGCGGCGTGCTGAACATACAGCCAGCAAAAACACCATCTTCAAAGTGAGAGAACGGAGAGACAGGCCCCGAAGGGGTCTGAAGGTGGATCCCACGAGGAAATCCAAAACAAGGTTGAGGTTCCATAAGGGCACAGGCCACTTCAGTGGCGGACGAATATGCTTGACTCCCTTCAGGAAGCGAGAAACATCTGGGTGCTTGGCAATGGTCTTGCCATCCCTCCTGGGACCGTAGCAAGACAGCGCAGCCACCTGAACCTTGATGGAGCTGAGGGAGAGACCCTTCTGAAGTCCATCTTGCAGGAAATCCAACACAATAGGGATTGTAGTCGCATGTGGATTGGTGCCATGAGTGTCGCACCAGGCTTCAAATACTCTCCAGATCCTTATGTAGGTGAGGGATGTGGAAAACTTGCGAGCTCGGAGGAGTGTATCTATCACGGGCTCAGAGTAACCTCTTTTCTTCAGTCTAGCCCTCTCAATGGCCAGACCGTAAGAGAGAATTGAGCTGGATCCTCGTGGAGGATGGGACCTTGACGTAGAAGGTCCCGGAGAGGAGGCAGGAGAAGAGGCTCCCCCGCCAGTAGTCTTCTCATGTCCGCGTACCAGGGTCTTCTTGGCCAGTCTGGTGCTACTAGAAGAACTAGGCCCCGGTGTTTTTGAATCTTGTGGATGATGGCGCCCAGCAGAGGCCACGAAGGAAAGGCGTATAGCAGATTCCCTGGAGGCCATGGCTGAACCAGGGCATCGATTCCGTGTGAGACCGGGTTGCGCTTGTGGCTGAAGTATCTGGGTACTTGAGCATTGGACTTGTCCGCCAGTAAATCCATGTCCGGAATCCCCCAGTGATCCACAATCATCTGGAAGGCTGTGGGTGACAGCTGCCACTCTCCCGGGTTTAGGCTTTCCCTGCTGAGGAAGTCTGCCGTGGTGTTGTCCTTCCCGGCAATGTGGACGGCGGAGATGTCCTGAAGATTCGCCTCTGCCCAAGCCATCAGTGGGGCGATCTCCAGAAATACTTTTCGGCTTCTGGTTCCACCCTGACGGTTGATGTATGCCACCGTGGTGGCGTTGTCGGACATCACTCTGACTGCTCTGTTCTTCAGTCTGTGAGCAAATCGAAGGCATGCCAATCGGACTGCCCGAGCCTCTAGACGGTTGATGTTCCACGCTGACTCTTCTCTGTTCCACCGCCCTTGTGCGGTAAGTCCTTCGCAGTGTGCACCCCAGCCGCTCATGCTGGCATCTGTGGTGAGCAGAGTCCACGTGGGGGAGGACATCTTCGACCCCCTGCTCATGTGGTTGGACTGCAACCACCACTGTAACTGGGTCCGTACTCTGGCAGGCAGAGGTAGGTGCGTGGAATAGTTCCGTAGACGGGGGCTCCAGCGAGAGAGCAGGGAGTGTTGTAGAGGTCTCATATGGGCCCTTGCCCAAGGTACCACTTCCAGGGTGGATGCCATGAGACCGCAAACCTGCAGATAATCCCAAGCTATGGGCCGACTGGCTCCCATCAAGTACTGGATACGCGTCTGGAGTTTTAACCTTCTCTTGGTAGTGAGACTGACTGTGTCTGCCTGGGTGTCGAACTGTACTCCCAGGTATTCCAGCGACTGGGAAGGCTGTAGGCAACTCTTGCTGAGATTGATTACCCAGCCCAAGCTTTCCAGAAGGGCGATCACTCTGTCGGTTGTCCGATGGCTCTCCTCTAGTGATTTCGCCCTGATCAGCCAATCGTCTAGGTAGGGATGGACCAGAATTCCTTCCCGTCTGAGTGCCGCTGCCACCACTACAACCACCTTGGTGAAGGTCCGCGGTGACGTGGCCAACCCGAAGGGCAGAGCCCGGAATTGGAAGTGGCGTCCTAGAACCTTGAAGCGTAGGCAGCGCTGATGATCCGGATGGATCGGGATATGCAGGTAGGCTTTTGACAGGTCTAATGCCGTGAGGAATTCTCCTGTCTGTACTGCGGTCTTGACGGAACGCAGAGTTTCCATGCGAAACCTCGGGACCCTTAAGTATCGATTGACCGACTTGAGGTCCAGTACGGGCCGAAAGGTGCCCCCTTTCTTGGGTACCATGAAATAAATGGAATAGTGCCCAGAATTCACTTCCCAGGCAGGTACTGGGATAATGGCTTTCAAGGACAGGAGCCTCGCCAGGGTAGCTTCCAATGCTGCCTTCTTGTGTGTGGGACAGGAAAATTCCACAAACTTGTCCGGAGGGAGGTGATGAAAGTCCAGATAATACCCCTCTCGGATGATGGCGAGGACCCCACTGGTCCGACGTAATCTCGACCCATCTGGGGTAGAAGAGGGTTAACCTGCCCCCTATGGCTCCGTCCCCCAGATGAATCGGCAGATTCTCATTGTGAGGCGCGGCCGGGGCCTGAGCCCGGGCCTGCTCCCCTCTTGCGCTGCTTGGTCCGAAAGGACTGGTTCCTGGCCGGAGGACGAGGTGCCTGGTAACGACTCCTGTAGGGAAGGAAGCGCTGGGAGCTTCTACCCCTGGAGGGCCTTGGAAAGGCGCGCTGGTTCCTTCTGAACCGATCTTCTGGAAGTCGAGGTATGGGAGAGGCACCCCATGTGCTGGCCAGTTTATCCAGGTCGCTGCCGAACAGGAAAGAGCCTTTAAAGGGCAATCTGGTGAGGCGTGTCTTTGAAGGCGCATTGGCTGACCATTTCCGGATCCAGAGCTGCCTCCTGGCAGCTACGGAGGATGAGATCCCCTTGGCTGTTGTCCGGACTAGGTCTGATGCAGCATCCGTGAGGAACGAGAGAGCTGACTCCATGTCTGCTGCAGGAGCGTTGTTCCTAACCTGTGACAAACAGGAACGCGTCATCACTGTGCAGCAGGTTGCGATCCGCAAAGAGAGAGCTGCCACCTCAAAAGTCTGTTTCCGAATGGCGTCCAGTCGCCGGTCATGAGGCTCCTTGAGGGCCGCCCCCCCTTCAACTGGAATGGTAGTGCGCTTGACCACAGCGCTAATCAAGGCGTCCACCTGAGGGCACGCCAGCAGCTCCTGGATAGCCGGAGCCAGTGGGTACATGCCCGTTAGGGCCCGACCCCCTTTGAATGCAGCCGCTGGTGCAGCCCATTCTAAATCTATCAGTTGCTGCTTGCAAGAATGGAAAATGGCGGGCTGTAGGACAAAGACCTTCCAGCAGGGGGTTCTGCGCGGAGGGTATCGTAGCGCTGGGACCTGTAATATCCAACTCCGCCAGGCACTGAGACACCAGGTCCGAGAGATCCTCCTTAGGGAAGAACCTCCTCATGGTTCTATATGGCTCAATCCCTGAGGGAAGTTCCCCTTCGTCCGGGAGTTCGGACTCATCCGGTGAAACCTTCTGGTCCGACTGATCCGGACTGTCTAGCGGCGGGAGGTCCCGCTCACGATAAGGGCGTGAGGGTCCAGGAACAGGTTCCGCTGGAGCCACAACCGCAGCAGCAGCCGCAGCAGCCGCCGCAGTCGCAGCCACAGCAGGAACAGCAGGAACCACAGGGCCTGGACGGGAAGCCGTTTGCATCTGCACAAAGGCATGAATCCCCTTAAAGAGATCCACCCAAGAAATGGAAGCGGACTCTAATCGCCGGAGTACAAGATCCCCCGGGATTCCAGATTGGTCGAGACTGCCCGCTAAATCCGGGGTAGCCCCTGGGGAACTGTCAACAAATTGTGGCTGAGATTGGTCCTGGCCCGAGGGTCCCACGGCCTCCTCACATTGGGCACATAGGGAGTCAGGCTCTTCACTGTGCGTGGCTCGAAGCTGGCATGCGGAGCAGAGGCCGAGGGCTTTAATGCCGGAGGCAGGAGGCACCCCCGCTGAAGACGCTGAGGCGTTCTGTTCCATTGAAAAGTATGCGCTTCATAATACGCGGCAGCAATATACGCTTAATCCAATGGGCGCACAATAATATGCGGCAGCAATATACACTTAATACAATGGGCGCACAATAATATGTGGCAGCAATATACGCTGAATACAATGGGCGCACAATGATATGCGGGCAGCAATATACAAAGTATAACAGGCGCACAATAATATGCGGCAGCAATATACGCTCAATAGTATTCAATATGCTCTCAGCAATAAGCGGTCAGCAATACACGCTCAATAGTATTCAATATGCTCTCAGCAATATGCGGTCAGCAATACACGCTCAATGATATTCAATATGCTCTCAGCAATATGCGGTCAGCAATACACGCTCAATGGTATTCAATATGCTCTCAGCAATAAGCGGTTAGCAATACACGCTCAATGGTATTCAATATGCACTCAGCAATAAGCGGTTAGCAATACACGCTCAATGGTATGCAATATGCTCTCAGCAATAAGCGGTCAGCAATATACGCACAATGATGTATATAATATGCGCTTAGTCATAGACATGCGCCTAACACGGGCGCTCAATACCTGAACAAGGCCCACAAAATGGCGCCCTCCACGGCGTGCCACGCCGCCGATCCTCGGTTCCTCGGAGACCAAAAGTAAGAGATGTACGCCTTACCTGATCCTCGGCGCTTCCCGGCTGGAACCCGGGCGGTCTCCGGCTGCGGGGGGAGAGGGCAAGTACCTTCACCGCCGCGTTTGAGGATATGCACCTGCTGCCTCGTCCACGCCGGGACCGAGGCGCCTCATATGCCTCACCCGAACCTCGCCCGGGACTACGTCCCCTGCCCGAGTCGGCCACTGGACCGAGGACTTAAACCTCCGGGGGATCACGGAAATCACCCCGGGAAACTCAACTGGGGGAGGGACCTTAGGGTATCACCGCAGGAGTGCGGGGCTCGATGGTACTGTAGAAGTTTTAGTAAAAAGAAAGTAGAAAGTAGATTTGAAAAACACGCTCAGCGAGCGTGCAGGCTCTCCAAACTGCTTTGGAGACGGAAATTACTAAGTTGCTACGCTTCCTGTGGGGGTATATATACACCCGTGCTGACGTCAGATCCGTCTCCAACTGCTAGCACGAGCATACTATACCCATTCGTTCTGAGTCCATCTGGCTACACGCCAGGAAAATTATGTTTAACTACTAAACATGGTAAACAAAAAGTAACAAAGTCCTCTTATAAACAATTAATTACCATCTGTGTGGCCAGTCATAATAGGCACTTCTGGCATATATTAAACCTTCTATTTGCCTTATGCTTAATCATCGGCCAAAAAAGGTTTTTTTTGTATTTTACTGTGATATTTCAGTAATCTTCCTGTGCTTGTTTCTTTTAATATTATTGACAATATTTGTTAAATTGTTTATTATGGCACTTATTTAATGAACTTATTCTGAGTTTTGCATTTTAGTACAAATGATTTGACATCCACTGGTGCACTGTAATGGTAACAGAGTTTACCAGTCCCTGATACAGGTTTCCAAAACACGGCTCCGTGTCAGGGTATATCTTTCACCATACAAGAATCATTAAGTACTTTTATGTTGCAATCAATGAAAATACAAAAAAAAAAATTTGGCCAATGAATATGCCGGAAGTACCTAATATGGCCACACTGATGGTGTTTAATTGTTTGTAAGAGGACTTTGATACTTATTTATCCTGTTTTGAATCCTCTCTACCTCACACCATTTTTGTTTAACTACTTGACACGTACAGAATGCAACCAAGTTACACTCATATCTACGAGATTTGCAACTTACTATATGGACAATTTACTAAAACACATGCTAATTTGGCTGTTCTAATTTTAACATGCTTTTTATCATATTCATAGGACTATTAATGTAAGTGCAGCCTTCAGAACACACATGTTCCCTACATAATCCTTAGTACATGGACCCCTGTGCAAATTTGCCCAAAAGGATCAGTCAATGATGGGCAAATACCCTCCCTCTACCAGAAATGGACCCCTCCCCCTCACCAATGAGCTAGTGACCAGACAAGAGGAGAGAAGGACACCTGCATTCTGCAACATTGCACTCCACTTCAATATGGTGATCTTGGCACCTCACACTTTGAAATATTGGTGGCAAGCAATTTGTTTTGGGCACATGGGTGTGGCGGAAGGACCCAGCCCTTGCAGGAAAAGTGAAAATGCCACAGAGGGGAAAGGGTAGGAAGGCCCTAAACATTTCCTTCTCTCATTGGTTAATTCCTACTGTCCTGACCAAGGTTGGTGTCCAGACAGTTAACTATAGTACTACAGCAATAATTTCCCTCTCTTAAAAACATGGTCAATTTTACTCTAGCCATCATTAGTTTGAAAAATAGCATTAAAATCACCAATAAAGTACTTACCATAATATTTACCTGCTTAGCAGACTCACTAAAATTTAATGTGCCCACATATGTGTTAATATATTCTGGCTTTGCCCTGTGCTAAACACTGTTTAGCACTTTTTAAAATCACCTTATCATATGCTTTAACACACAGGCTCCTAGGACACCTTTAGACTTCAGAACACAGCAAAAATAATTCTAGTTTTCATTAAAAGCCAATCTTCATTTACTCCATGTCAAGCAAGCTTTTAGGAAATTAAAATCAATAAAATAGTAAATAAAATAGTTTTGGAAACAGAAAGACATCAAAACTTGCAATAAGAACAGTAGAGGTAGTTGGAACAAACATTAATTTTGCATGGAGAAAACATGAAGTGGAAATCAAGAGTTTCTTTGCTATAACCTGGATTATAAAGGTGATCTCAAGGAACTCAGCAACTCATGGCTGGGACTATATCTTCTACTTGTGATTTATTCCATCACATTTGTTTGCTGAAAAAATTCCACTCAGTTTTCTGAGACATATTTAAAAAGATATGTTCAAAATGAGAGGGAGTGCTGACTGCAGAGCTTTTATCTGCTGGTGGTAAGTTCAACTTGCTGGGAAACAATGCCTAAGATCATAAAAAAAATAAAAAAAAACTTAAAAGGTTAAACTATTACTGGCTGTATTTATTGTGTATTAGTTTTTAAGGTTAGTAGTTTGCCACTGTTAGGAACTGCATGTGTTTAGAAATAGGATTTTGGGTTATTTTGTGAGCTTGAAGAAGTTTTGCCTATAAGTATAATAAATTTGAATTTGTAATCTGAAAAGGTGAGAGTTCGGTTCCTGGGCAACTAATCACTAGTTTGATTCCTACCCACCTCAGTCTCTTTTTCTGTTAAATAGTACTTCCTTCTCCAAATGGAGGAAAACCTTGAAAATGCAAGTCAATTAGTGATTTTAGAAAACATGCAATTAACCCTAATTTTTGAGATTGACTAATTTTAGTGTTGTTGCTGGTCATTCACAAACTAAGTTATCTAGTTATCAATTTAAAAACCTTAAGATTTTAAAAGACACCAAATAATTTAAAACCCCTTAAATTGACAGACATATCTACTCCTCAATTGGCTTTAGAACTTTAACAACTTAATAAAATGAAGATGTAGATGGTAATCCAGCAGCAAATTGGGAGCTATCCAGTCTTTTGCACCAAGTGCCACAATTATGATTATCTGCCTGTTGGTAAAATGCTGTGTGCACACATCCGATGCAAAGAGCTCCAGGCTCTCAGAGAAAAAGTCCGATTTCTGAGGGCCAGAGTGGCAGACCTGGAAGAGCGGAGGCAAAAGAGGTATATAGAGGAGAACCAGAGACATAGTTGAGCGGTCCTAACTCCAGTCAAGCAGCCCTTGTGCTGCTTTTGAGGAGCAAGGTCATCTGACAGGAGACCATCACCTTGCTATGGCATGAAGTGATCATGTAGCTATGACCTGCCCTTCAGGTGATGCCTTATCCTCTCTCACTGAGGATTGCCTCCAGGGCTGTATGCCCAGGAGAAAAGGGTTAGGAAAGGCGTTATAGTGGGTGAATTATTAGAAATGTAGATAACCGGGGGTTGGTGGGTGTGAGGATCACATATCCAAAACTCTACTAAAATGTGCCGTTTCTTTCTCTTTAACATTGCTAAAATCTGTCCCTTCCTTTCTGAACCCACTACCAAAACCCATATCCACTCTCTCATCTCCTCTAGCTTAGACTATTGCAACCTGCTCCTCACAAGTCTCCTGGCAAGCCATCTCTCTCCTCTGCGATCTGTCCTAAATTCAGCTGCATGACATCTTTTGCTAAACTCGCTACACTCACATCACACCTCTTCTGAATTCAATACATTGGCTACCTATCAGCTCCTGCATATAGGTCAAACTCAGCCTTCTCATCTACAAATGCCTTCACTCTATAGCACCTCATCACCTCTCCTCTCTTATCTCTCTCTACACCCTTCCTTAAGCACTCCTATCTATGCCCTTCTCCTCTATTGCCAAATTCCAACTCCGTCCTTTCCACCTGGCCACACAGTGTGCTTGGAATAGTCTTCCTGCCTCATTAAACTTCTTTTTAACATTGTCGTGCTTTATGAAATACACCAAGTCGCTTGTCCTGTATGTTTGCCTTATTAGATTGTAAGCTCTACTGAGCAGGGACTGTCTTTTTTGTGTTTGTACAGTGCTGCATATCTCGTGTAGCAATACAGAAATGTGTAGTAGTAGTAGTAGTAGGAGAAGGAGGAGGAGGAGGAGGAGGAGGAAGAGGAGGAGTAACTTGCCTGCCTGGAGCGAAGGTAGCAGACTTCAAATATCACATATAAAATTTTAGAGCATGCTGGGAAGGAGCAGACTGCCGTGGTGCATGTGGATACCGATGACATAGGAAAGGGCAGGTGGTGGTTCCAGAGGCTAAATTAAAATTTTTAGGTAGAAAACTGAAATCCAAAACCTCCAGGGTTGCATTCTCAGAAATGCTTACCGTTCCACATGCAGGTCCCAGAGGCAGACTAAGTTTGTGTCTGGCAAGTTAGACACAAAGGATTGATAAGGAAGGCAAAGAGAATTTGAAAGCTTGCTATGGAAGCAAAAACTCATGATAAAAACTTTTTCAGGTTTATTTGAAGCAAAAAGCCTTTGAGGGAGTCACTTGGACCATTAGAAGATCAAGGGGAAAAAGGAGTGCTAAAGGAAGACAAAGCTATAGTGGAGAAACAATGAATTATTTGCTTTGGCCTTTTCTGAGGAAGATGTAAGGCAGAAACCCATGCCAGAAATGATATTAAAAGTGATTCAGAGAAAATAAAATAAATCTCAGTTAACCTGAAAGATAAACTTGGGCAAACTGTCAAACTAAAGAGTAGCAAATCACCTGGATCAAATGGCATACATCCCAGAATGCTGAATGAATTGAAAAATGAAATTGCAGATCTACTCTTGGTAATCTGTAAACTATCATTAAAATCAGATATGGTACCTAAAGATTGAAGGGTGGCCAATGCAATGCTTGTTTTAAAAAGGGTTTCAGAGGTGATCCTGGAAACTACAGAGCAGTGAGCCTGATGTCGGACCTAGGAAAAATGTTTTAAAGAACAAAAATACTGAACATATAGATAGACTTAGTTTAATGGGACAAAGTCAACATGGATTTAACCAAGGCAAACCTTTCCTCACCAATTTGCTATTTTTTTTTTTAAGGCATAAATGAACATGTGGCTAAAGGTAAGCCAGTTGATACAGCGTATATGGATCTTCAGAAGGCATTTGACAAACTACCTCATGAGAAATTTATGGAAATGAAAAACTCATGGGATAGGAGGCAATGTTCTATTGTGGATTGAGAACTAGTTAAAAAATAGAACAGAGAGTAGGGCTAAATGGTTAATTTTCTCAATGGAGAAAGGTGAATAGTGAAATGCTCCAGGTATCTGTATGTACTAGGACTACTGCTTTTTAACATATTCATAAATGACCTAGATATGGGAATGAGTGAGGTGATCAAATTTGCTAAAAATACAAAATTATTCAAAGTTGTTAAATCACAAGAGGATTGTGAAAAATTGCAAGAGGACCTTGGAAGATTGGGCATCCAAATGGCAGATGGCATTTAATGTGGACAAGTGCGAAGTGATGCATGCAGAGAACAGCAATGAGAAATTATTACTTACCTGATAATTTCATTTTCCTTAAACCAGACAGATGAATTCAGAACCAGTGGGTTATGCAACTCTATCAGCAGATGGAGACAGAGCAAGCTGACGGCACAGCATATATATATACTACTGCAGTCACATCAGCCTGCCAGTATTGTCTTCAAAAGCCAACTGTGGACAGACTAGCAAAAACTTGATTAATAACAGATAAGTATTTCGGTATTCAACCAACTGGAAAAACAAAACTCAGGCAAGAATGTATAAACACTAATCTAGGGACTGTATTAACACCAGTAACCTCTGGAACACGGAGAGAGACGAAGAAATGGCAGAAATATTAAATGAATACTTCAGTTCTGTGTTCACTAAAGAGGACCCTGGAGAAGGACCGTCCCTAGTTAACAAGAAACTGGAGGGGAATGGAGTAGATGTAACTCCATTTACAGTAGAAAATGTATGGGAAGAGCTGGTGAAACTGAAAGTGGACAAAGCCATGGGGCCTGATGAAGTTCATCCCAGGATACTGAGGGAGCTCAGAGATGTGCTGGCGAGTCCGCTGTGTGACCTGTTCAATAGATCCCTAGAAACGGGAGTGGTGCCGAGTGATTGGAGGAGAGCGGTGGTGGTCCTGCTTCACAAGAGTGGGAACAGAGAAGAGGCTGGCAACTACAGACCGGTTAGCCTCACTTCAGTGGTAGGGAAAAGTAATGGAGTCACTGTTGAAAGAGAGAATAGTGAACTATCTACAGTCAGGAGAATTGCTGGACCAGAGGCAGCATGGATTCACCATTGGAAGATCCTGTCAGACAAATCTGATTGACTTTTTTGACTGGGTAACCAAGGAATTGGATCGAGGAAGAGCACTCGATGTCATCTACTTGGATTTCAGCAAAGCTTTTCACACTGTCCCGCACAGGAGACTGGTGAATAAAATGAGAAGCTTAGGAGTGAGTGCCAAGGTGGTGGCCTGGATTGCAAACTGGTTGTCGGACAGAAGACAATGTGTGATGGTAAATGGAACTCTCTCTGAAGAGAGAGCGGTTTTAAGCGGTGTACCGCAGGGATCGGTGTTGGGACCGGTCCTTTTCAATATCTTTGTGAGCGACATTGCGGAAGGGATAGAAGGTAAGGTATATGTCTTTTTGCGGATGACACTAAGATCTGCAACAGAGTGGACACGCCGGAAGGAGTGGAGAGAATGAGACGGGATTTAAGGAAGATGGAAGAGTGGTCGAAGATATGGCAGCTGAGATTCAATGCCAAGAAGTGCAGAGTCATGCATATAGGGAGTGGAAATCCGAATGAACTGTATTCGATGGGGGGAGAAAGGCTGATGTGCACGGAGCAGGAGAGAGACCTTGGGGTGATGGTGTCTAATGATCAGAAGTCGGCGAAACAATGTGACAAGGCGATAGCTAAAGCCAGAAGAATGCTGGGCTGCATAGAGAGAGGAATATCGAGTAAGAAAAGGGAAGTGATTATCCCCTTGTACAGGTCCTTGGTGAGACCTCACCTGGAGTATTGTGTTCAGTTCTGGACACCGTATCTCCGAAGAGACAGAGACAAGATGGAGGCGGTCCAGAGAAGGGCGACCAAAAAGGTGGAAGGTCTTCATCAAATGACTTATGAGGAGAGATTGAAGAATCTAAATATGTACACCCTGGAGGAAAGGAGGAGCAGAGGTGATATGATACAGACTTTCAGATACTTGAAAGGTTTTAATGATCCAAAGACAACGACAAACCTTTTCCATAGGAAAAAAATCAACAGAACCAGGGGTCACGATTTGAAGCTCCAGGGAGGAAGATTCAGAACCAATGTCAGGAAGTATTTCTTCACGGAGAGGGTGGTGGATGCCTGGAATGCCCTTCCGGAAGAAGTGGTGAAGACCAGAACTGTGAAGGACTTCAAAGGAGCGTGGGATAAACACTGTGGATCCATAAAGTCAAGAGGCCGTCAATGAAGAGTGGGTGGCTCGCCAGAATGACAGCTACTGCCTGGAGATAATACCCTTATTCAATAAACATACACATGGTTAATGTGACTCCAACATCGCTCTAAGCTTCAACAGCAAGAGGAAATGTGGAAAAAAGGATTTGCACTCACAAAGCGGGGAGTAGCTGGCTTGTTACGGCGGTTACTACCCCAAACCAAATAAGCCTAATACTTCACTTTAAATGCATATCCAGCATAGCTCTCTGCTTCAACAGCAGGGGAGATGAAAAACGGATACTTCACGCATATCCAGCATAGCTCTCTGCTTCAACGGCAGGGGAGAAGAAAAACGGATACTTCACGCATATCCAGCATAGCTCTCTGCTTCAACGGCAGGGGAGAAGAAAAACGGATACTTCACGCATATCCAGCATAGCTCCCTGCTTCAACGGCAGGGGAGAAGAAAAACAACCAATAAGGGCTGAATAATATAGTCTGGGTAAAACAAATAAGCATGGGTGTAGCTTGCTTATTGCGGCGGTTACTACCCTACTACCCCTAACTAATCAAGCTTGATATTTCACTTGTATGCAGCTCCATCACTGCTCTCTACATTAATGGTGGGGGTGGAAGGGAACTAGAACCAAAGAGCTAAGAGAAACAGATAAGTATGAGAAAAAAATGTGTGAAGCTTGCTGGGCAGACTGGATGGGCCGTTTGGTCTTCTTCTGCCGTCATTTCCATGTTTCTATGTTTCTATTTGGCAGCCATGGGCGAGAAACTGAACCCATCTCTCTGGTTTAAGGAAAAGGAAATGGAAATGATCAGGTAAGTAGTGTGATGCAGTACGACCTGGCCCGGGGCAGAAACAGCCGGGACACAGAAAAGCAGAAGCTGGAGGTACCAAACCTAGCCACCGGAGGGCGCTGAGGAAGGTAGCAAAGACTACACTTCCCAGGTTTCCTGAACCGACACCTGACCCCTGGCTGGAGGATGAGCAGGAACAGGTGGAGGAAATTGGGACTGATCCCTATGACTCAGCAGAGTCTATGGAAGCTGAGGAAGAGGGCGTGCCACCGTGGTGGAGCTGGCCACAAAAGCCCGGCTCCTCAGAGTCTCTGGAGGAGGAGATGGAGGTAAGCTGGTGAGAGGAAAGCTCCAGCTGTTCCTCTATGGAGCTGGAATAACCAGGAGGTTGGGGGATGGTAAGTCCTAGGTTTAGACAAGGAGGTTTAAGAATTGTTGAAAGGATATTATGGTTCCAATGCTGTTTAACTCTAAGCTAGCTAAGGAGGACCTAAGCAGTTAGGCTTGGGGGTTTGTACAGTCAAGCAGGCATTGTTGCAGGGCTGCAGCCGGTGAGGCTACAGGACTCCATTAAACCCTTTTTGTGATAAAAGCCTTTTTCTCTGTGTACTGTTTGGGAGTGCCAGGACTAGGCCTGGCACTCTGACTAGAGGCTGTGAGGAGTTCATAGCAGCGCTGTGCATGAGCTGTGCAAGTGGACGGGACGTGGCATAGGAGCGAAGCCGGAGGCCTGAAGCCCAGCAAAGCCCCACAGCATGCTGAGTGGATGGGCGTGATCGTGACAAATGGTGGCAGCAGTGGGATCCTTGAAACTCGCTGACTGGAGGGTGGACCCAGCGGTCAACTACCTGTGCTTCTACTGACCTAGTGAAGGTAAAGGTAAAGGTGAAGGAGGGCGTCGGGGCAGGATTGCTCACTGAAGCCGGGGAGAAAACAAAAAAAAAAAAGTCTTGCCACTTTAGTTTCTGGTAAGCATCCAGAGCTAAGGGGTGGGAAGCGAGGAGAAGTACGACTCTGCAGGAGCCGAAGGGGGCTGGTGTTGTACGGCCACACTTGGTGTTTTTTTCGTGTTGTTTCCAGGCATGGCGTCCGAGGAGGTGCTAAAATGGATGGCAACACAGATGCAGCAGCAGCAAGAGGCCATGCAGCACATGATTCAGCGCATGATGGATCACCAGCAGCAACAACAGCTCCCGTTGATCCAGAGGTTGGAGGAGCAGCGCAAGGTCACACAGCTCTGGGCAGCCCAGCAGGCTACTGGAACAGCAGGTACCCCACACCCGATGACTGGGACTGGCGGAGTGGGCCGGATGGACCTCATGCACGGTATCCACCTGGAGAAGATTGGACCAGGGGATGACCCTGGTCACATTCGAACGGGTGGCTAGTGTGGTGGGTTGGCCCAGAGAACAATGGTCTGCCCAGTTGGCCCCTTGTTTAACGGGCGAGGCCCAAGCCGCCTATAGGGCTTTGGCCCCGGAGCAGGCCATGAACTATGCCTTGCTGAAGACAGCCATCTTGGACCGACTGGGTATAACCCAGGATTGGTATCGGCGCCAATTCAGGGAAACCTGGTTACAGCCGAAAGACAGACCTCGGGCCCTGGCCCAGCATTTGAAGGACCTCGCATATAGATGGCTAGAACCCGAAGGGAAAACTGTGACTAAGCTCATGGAGCTGATAGTGCTAGAACAGTATATAAGAGCACTACCACCTCCAATGAGGAGCTGGGTGATTCGCCAAGGAGCAAGTGGGCTCGAGAGGGCGGTAGTAAATACAGAGAGATACTTGGAGGCGGAAGCCGCTATGGGAGGCGGAGCATCCTCCAACGTAAACAGAAAATCATAGTTGGTCAATACAACTCGGACTGGTACGCCACTGATACAGGCGTTCCACAAGGCTCAACGCTGTCACCCTTACTGTTTAACCTCTATTTATTACCTCTTTGTCGTCTCCTTGCAGGACTGAATCTCAATTTTAAAATCTACGCAGACGATATACAGTTTACTATACCATTTACGGAATCCTGGTCCAAAACCTTTTCACTACTAGATTTATATTTATCTACTATAAAAACATGGCTCTCACACAATAGACTCAAATTAAACACAAGCAAGACGGAATTAATTTACTTATCAACCGTACCAGATTCAATCCTTCAACCACCTTCAAATTTTATTTTTCAGAATCAAACTACTACTATAAAACCATATGCAAAAAACTTGGGCATACTCATCGATTCCAGACTCGCTATGACAAATCACATATCGGACGTTGTAAAAAAATCATTCTACAAAATATTTATGTTAAAAAAACTGAAACCACTTCTTCTTCCAAATGATTTCCGCTCGGTTACTCAAGCTCTAATTCTATCTTCACTAGATTATTGCAATTCATTATATCTCGGCTTACCACAATCAACTATACAACCTTTGCAGCTAATACAGAATACCGCAGCCCGAATGTTGTGTAATGTTTCTCGACGACACCATATTTCACCTGTTTTGCAATATTTACATTGGCTTCCTATTTCATATCGAATAACTTACAAAGTTTTATCCACAATACATAATCTGCTCTATAATCCTAATGCTATCTGGCTATGCTCACTTTTAAGAATTTATAGACCGACTAGGCAACTTCGTTCCTTAGATAAATGTATCTTAGAAATACCAACAATAAAATCTGCTGCCTTATGATTAACCCGCAATCGAGCTTTTTCCGTAGCAGGTCCAAAAATGTGGAATTCACTTCCAGAACAGATCCGACTGACAGCCAATCGCTCAGAATTTAAGAAGTTATTAAAAACTCATCTTTTCTCCAGTGCATATAATTTATATTAAAATCTTTACACAACTTATAGCTTCAATCTGTTAAAACTTGTTATGTACCAAGTATTGTAATTATGTAAGTATGTTTTAAAATGTGACTAAATTATGTATGTTCAAATATGTGAACCGCCTAGACGGATAGTTTACCTACCCATTGTTGCGGTATATAAGACTTTAAATAAATAAATAAATAAAATAAAAGAGAAAGGGTCTAAAGGACCAGGTCTGAGTAAGGAAGGTGGTCAAGGGGTTGCAAGGAATCAGAGAGGTCCCCTACAGGTGCCCGGTAGAAGGGGTGGACCGCAGGAAGAGAGAGGCCCAGGACGGGAGGCGGGTGTAAAGCCGACCCCAGGGCGATGTTTCCATTGTGGTGAAGCGGGGCACTTCAAAAGGGAGTGTCCACGCTTAGCGGCCGCCTATGCCCATCCACCGGAGCAAAGGGAGGAAGCGGTATCCAGGGACCCGAATCCATACTTTCAACAGGTTCAGGTCAACTGACAGCCAGTGCAGGCCTTAATAGACACGGGCACTAATCAGGCGCTGCTCTCCAAGAAAATGGCTGTAGCTTTGGGGGTCAAGATGCCCCAAGCCCAAAAAGGGGAGGTAGTGATACGGTGTGTACATGGTACGGCTGTTAGGTACCCGGTATATGAGGTACTGGTGCGTTGGAGAACCCATGAGGACATCGTAGAGGTAGCCATAGTAGAAGGATTGCCGGTGCCCCTCATTTTGGGGAGAGAGTGGAAGCACCTCACGGAGGTGTTGGCAGGCAGGCAAGCATTTATAACCACGAGAACTCAAGCCCAGACACAGGAGGTACGTGAGCATGAACCTCCCCTGGGAGAGATTTTTCCTTTTGAGGAGGGGGAAGTGGTGGAAACTCCAGGGGTAAGTCGGAAGCCCCGAGCGGAGAGAAAGAGGGAGAAGAGGGGACAGACTGGCCCAGAGGAAGGTGGGGACGAGGGGTCCACTAAAGAAATGATAGGCACCCTGCTAGCCCAGTTCCCAGAATTTAGAGAGGAGCAGGTTAAGGACCCAGCCTTGAAGGTGGCCTGGGAAAAGGCTAAAGTATCTATGCAACAGCTCGCAAATAAAGAGGCTATGATATACCCCTACTTTAGGGTCCAGAAGGGATTACTTTACAGGGTGGAGGAAGGACTGCAGAGACAGGGACCGCATAAACAACTGTTAGTGCCCCTACGGTTTCAACCCGAAGTCATGTCACTGGCGCATGACCATCCCCTGGCCGGGCACTTAGGCCTGCATAGCACCTTAGCCCGTGTCAAGCGGCGATTCTTCTGGCCAGGTATTTACAGCACAGTTAAGAAGTTTTGCAGCTCGTGCCCCAACTGTCAGTTGGTCGCCCCAAGGGCCCCCCCTAAGGCACCCCTGGTACCCGTGCCGGTAGTACATGAGCCAATGGACCGGGTAGCGGTAGACATCATTGGACCAATAGAAAAAAGTAAACGGGGTCATCAGTATATTCTCGTGGTATTAGACTACGCGACCAGATTTCCGTGGGCCATCCCTTTGAGGTCTACCGGGGCAAGGGTGGTAGCCCCGGAGTTGATAAGGATATTTTGCCAGTTTGGCTTTCCACGTGAACTACTGACAGACAGGGGTACCAATTTTATGTCCCGGGAATTGGCAGGCCTATGGGCCCAGTTCGGCATTAAACATGTACAAACCTCAGCGTACCACCCCCAGACTGACGGGTTAGTGGAGCGCTATAATCAAACCCTGAAGTCCATGATGCGCAGTTATCTAGAAAGAGATGCTAGTAATTGGGATCGCCTCATCCCATTCTTGTTGTTTGCCTCCCGGGAGGTGCCCCAAAGCTTCCACAGGGTTTTCACCTTTTGAACTTATTTTTGGGAGACAACCCCGGGGTCTGCTGGATGTCATACATGAGCAGTGGACGGGGGCAGAGGCAGAACCTCAGGACATCATAAGTTACATTGGGGGCATTAGGCAGCATGCTGAGACAGCCCTGGGTTTGGCCAGGGAAAATCTCGAGCAGGCTCAAGAAAGGCAGAAGACTTATTACGACCGAGGGGCTAGGGACCGGGAATTTCAAGAGGGAGATCAGGTCCTAATATTGGTGCCTACGTCCCCTAACAAACTTTTGGCCAAGTGGAAGGGCCCAGGGACAATTTTAAGGCGCCTGGGGCCCCTAAATTATCAAGTCAAGGTAGGACTTAAGCGACCCCAGGTGTACCACGTCAATTTGCTGAAACCTTGGGTAGAGAGGCAAAGTATGGCCGCGGATACGATATCCGAGGAAGAGGTGGATTTAGGTCCACAAGTAGGGGAACTTAGTCAAAAAGACGAGGTCCAGATAGGAGAGGAGCTAACTCCCAGGCAAAGAGCCCAAATACAGGAGATAGTTAAACAGGCCAAAGACGTGTTCTCCCCGTTGCCAGGGCGAACCACGCTAATTACGCATGAGATAACAACACCGCCAGGACAGGTGGTTAGGAGGAGGCCCTATCGCCTCCCTGAAGCCATGCAGGATGAGGTTAGAAGGCAGGTTGAGGAGATGTTGCAACTGGGAGTCATCGAAGAGTCCAGTAACGCCTGGTGTAGCCCCACTGTCCTGGTGCCTAAGCCAGATGGAACTTTATGTTTCTGTATAGATTTCCGGTTCCTTTAACGCGATCTCCACTTTTGATGCCTACCCCATGCCACGGGTTGACAAACTAGTAGAGAGGCTGGGACGGGCTCAGTATTTAACCACCCTGGACCTGACCAAGGGATATTGGCAGATTCCCTTGGCCAAGTCATCATGAGAGAAAACAGCGTTTGCCACCCCAGCGGGGCTGTTTCAGTTCGTGCGTATGCCGTTTGGGCTACAAGGAGCTGCGGCTTCTTGTCAGCGCCTCCTAAACCTGGTGTTACGCCCCATATAGCGTATACAGCGGCCTATATGGACGACGTCATTATATACTCCACTGAATGGGAATCGCATCTAAAAAGGGTTAGAGCGGTACTGCAATCACTAAGGGATGCGGGGTTGACGGCCAACCCGGCTAAATGTAGGATTGCCCAACGGGAGGTTAAATACCTAGGACATCTGGTGGGGCGAGGCGTGGTGAAACCGTTGCTGGATAAGGTTGAGTGCATTAGGGATTACCCGCTGCCCGAGACCCAGAAGCAGCTCCGAGCCTTTTTAGGGCTAATTGGATATTATCGACGGTTCATACCACACTTTGCAGATCTCGCCACCCCTTTAAATGATATGTTAAGGAAAGGGACCCCAAACGAGTTGCGGTGGGGCCCACTAGAGGTAGAGAGGGTGGAGGGACTTAAACGGGCCTTGTGCCGAGATCCCGTGTTGAAGGCAGTTGACTTCACGCTACCATTTCTGTTACAGAAAGATGCCTCAGGGTGTGGGTTGGGGGCAGTTCTCTCCCAAGTGGACAAAGGGGAGGAACACCCGGTCTTGTACCTTAGCAGGAGACTTCACCCCCATGAAGAAAAATATGCAGCTATTGAAAAAGAATGTCTAGCCGTTAAGTGGGCTATAGAAACACTAAAATATTACCTGGCGGGGCCGCCCCTTTGTGTTGGTGACAGACCATGCACCCTTAAAATGGTTGCACGTTATGAAAGAGTCCAATGCCCGATTAACCAGGTGGTATCTTACCCTCCAAACCTATCGCTTTGAGGTTAGGCACAGGGCCGGTAGGGATCATGTTAATGCTGATTTCCTTTCCCGGTTGGGGGAGAAGACTGGAACTCGGGTGAGGAGATCCAGGGTTTTTAAAAAAAGGGGGGGGGGGGGGGGGTGTGATGCAGTACGACCTGGCCCGGGGCAGAAACAGCCGGGACACAGAAAAGCAGAAGCTGGAGGTACCAAACCTAGCCACCAGAGGGTGCTGAGGAAGGTAGCAAAGACTACACTTCCCAGGTTCCCTGAACAGACACCTGACCCCTGGCTGGAGGATGAGCAGGAACAGGTGGAGGAAATTGGGACTGATCCCTATGACTCAGCAGAGTCTATGGAAGCTGAGGAAGAGGGCGTGCCACCGTGGTGGAGCTGGCCACAAAAGCCCGGCTCCTCAGAGTCTCTGGAGGAGGAAATGGAGGTAAGCTGGGGAGAGGAAAGCTCCAGCTGTTCCTCTATGGAGCTGGAATAACCAGGAGGTTGGGGGATGGTAAGTCCTAGGTTTAGACAAGGAGGTTTAAGAATTGTTGAAAGGATATTATGGTTCCAATGCTGTTTAACTCTAAGCTAGCTAAGGAGGACCTAAGCAGTTAGGCTTGGGGGTTTGTACAGTCAAGCAGGCATTGTTGCAGGGCTGCAGCCGGTGAGGCTACAGGACTCCAATTAAACCCTTTTTGTGATAAAAGCCTTTTTCTCTGTGTACTGTTTGGGAGTGCCAGGACTAGGCCTGGCACTCTGACTAGAGCAGAGCTTTCCAAACTTTTCATGTTGGTGACACACTTTTTAGACAAACATAATTTCGGGACACAGTAATTCATCTACTAGCAAACCAGAGGTTAAAGGTTAAATGAACAAAATGTATTTTGACAATTTATGTATGTTTCCTTAAATATATACATAATAAAATGTTTCACGACACAACCTATCTTGTGAAAACCTTTCATTTATATTAAAAATATATAATATTCCAAGATTAATGTTATTGTTATAATTTATGAGTAACAATAATAAAACAAAGTTATTGTGTTATTCAATTTACCTCTTTAATGAGATATATGAGCTTGATGGACACAGCTTTTGAATATTTGATGTTAATAAAAAAGTCCAAAAGGTCTTCTGCGTAATTTTAAAAAGCTGACCAGTTTCACACTATAAAATTATTGATAGCCTCATTCAACTAATTCTATATGGCTATGAGAGTGAAGTCTGGAATTTATAGGAAGGGACAGAATGTCAATATAAATCCTGCACCTCCAGTTCTGTAACTCTCTGCATCCACTGAAATTCCCCCAAACAATGGAGCTTGGATGTTTCCCTTACAGCTCATCATACTAAAAGATATTTTCAAATTCTGGTGTCACCTCACAGTAACAGCAGCACAAACACCTTCCACTGCCAGGCACATTGTGAACTAACACAAAACCCCGCAAAAAAGATACTCAAAATCTATACTGCAATCCCATCATAACGTAACAGTAATAACACCAAGGACTCAAACAACAATAACCCTACCTGTGAAAAAGCAAGGGTAAATATTAACTGGGTCCTAGAATACCAATATACCACCTACTGAGGAAACAAAACAAACCAGATTGCTATAGATCCCTATGCTAGCAGAATCTCTCATCATGGTCACACACACAGAGCAGAGACAGACCCTCACCAAATACAGACTACAAAATAAAGGAGCACAAATTAGACAAAAACTGAAATGGAAATCCCAAGAAGCCAGACTCTCTGTATTAACAATGGAAAAACAGAACCACCATTCCTCATAAAACATAAAATCAAGAAACATAAAGCATCAGTTATAATAGTAAAACCATACTAATAAAAGAATATTTTAAAACTATTGATAAATAGAATTTCTATTAATTAAAATCATATACATTTTTTACAATTTCCCAAACACCAATAAAATATTTCAAAACAGCACATTTATCAAATAACACCCAATAATTAAAACTATTAAGGATTTTAAAAAGCCCCTGCTGTCCATACTTTGGAGCTCTTGATTTCCAGTCACCCTGATATTGTCAAGGATTAGGAGGTTATCCTCTCTCTCTCACACACATACTCACATGTCCATTCTCTCTCACACATACACTGTCACATACATACACATTCATGCTCTTATATCCACCATACCCTCTCGCTCTCACAAACACTGACACACTCTCAGGCTCTAAGACACTCTCTTCCCCTCCACACACACCCCCCACACAAACTCTTACTCCCCTGGATTTTCTCATACACACTCATGCTCTCACTTTCTCTGGCTCCCTCACATACACACACACATACCCAGGCAAGTTCCCAATCATTCTCATACAAACACACACACCCAGGCAAGCTCCCAGTCATTCTCACACACTGAAACTGACCCCCAGGCAGGCTCCCATTCATTTTCATACCACTCCCTCACCATCCCCCAGGCAGGCACACATTCATTCTCACACAGACCCCCAGGCAGGCACCAATTCATTCTCACACACACACCCATACACCACACACAGGCAGGCACCTCTTCTCACACATACAAACCCCAGGAAGACACCCATACATTCTCATACACAGACACACCCTCAGGCAGGCACCCATGCATTCACACGCACTCTACGGGCCCTCAGCTTCTCTCTTACCTCTGGGCCTCCTCTTCACGGGTCGCTGCAGGATGGGCTCTGCAGCGGCCGCCCTGCTCTTCTCGGGCCGATCCGCGGCAGCGGCGCCCCTGCTCTTCTCGGGCCGATCCGCGGCAGCGGTGGCCCTGCTCTTCTCCGGCCGATCCGCGGTGGGGACCCTGCTACCGGGCCTCCTCCTCCTCTTCTTAGCTGGCAGCAACAACGCTGCTCCTCTTCTGCACGTGGCCGATGCTCCTCCCCCTTCCTGCCCGTGCGGCTCCTTCAATATTTTTCTTCCGGGGCCGCATGGGCAGGAAGGAGAAGGAGCACCTGCACGTTTAGACGTCACCTTTTTCTTCTGGCCGTGGTGAAGTGAGCTCCACCACGGCCTTGCCGATCTTCCTGCCGGCACGGAGCACAACGATTCTTCAGTACTAAGCCGCCAGTGGGATGAGGTCCACCGGCGACCGCATTGGCTCCCACTTGCCGGTGTGTCATGTGCACCGGCTTGCGCGACACACCGGCACACTGCAGGCAACACAGTAAAGTGTCGCGACACACACTTTGGAAAGCTCTGGACTAGAGGCTGTGAGGAGTTCATAGCAGCGCTGTGCATGAGCTGTGCAAGTGGACGGGACGTGGCATAGGAGCGAAGCCGGAGGCCTGAAGCCCAGCAAAGCCCCACAGCATGCTGAGCGGATGGGCGTGATCGTGACAGTAGTCATTTCTCAATTCCTAGCTCCCAGACAGATGGATTCAGGACAGTGGGATGTACCCAAGCTACTCCCGAACAGGGTGGGAGGCTGCCCACAGTCGAGTCAAAACCACACTTGCCAAAGCTGCATCCACCCAGGCCTGCACATCAAGACGATAAAAGCTGGAAAAGGTGTGTAAGGAAGACTACGTCGCAGCTCGGTAAATGTCGACGGGAGACAACAATCTAACCTCCGCCCATGACACTGCCTGAGCCCTAATGGAATGAGCCTTAACCTGAGTAGGCAACAACTTTTCAGCAGCCACATATGAAGCCGTGACTACCTCCGTAATCCAGCAAGCTATAGTAGCCCATTAAACTGGCTCGCCCTGTTTACCACCACCATGAAGGACAAACAGGCAATCCTTTTTCGGAAAGGTTTAGAAACCTCCAGATACCTCACATCATGTCTCTTGATATTCAAGGGACACAATAGGCGATATTCCTCTACATCTCTCTCCCTATCCAGAGATGGCAGGGAAATGGACTGATTCAAGTGAGACCACATTTGGTAATAAAGAAGGAACAGTATGCAACTCTATTGCCCCTGGAGTCACCCAAAGGAACGGCTCCAGCAAGACAAGGCCTGCAGCTCAGAAATTCGACATGCAGAACAAATCACCACCAGAAACCCCGTTTTCAAGGTTAATAACCGCAATGAAAAGCTATGCATCAGCCGAAAAGTAGGTCCCGCCAAGAAATTCAAAACCAGATTAAGACTCCACAAGGGTGTCAGTAACCGCAAGGGAGGACGAAGATGTTCCACTCCTCTCAAGAAATGGGCCATATCTGTATGAGTGTATAAGGATTCACATTCACCTGACCCTTTAATTTATAGGCATGTGCCACTTTCATAAAAAAAAAAAAAAAAAAGCAAACAACAACTTTATTGAGAATTTGATCAGACCCCTGTAGGCCACTACCAGACATATAGTGAATTCACCAATACATTTAAAGGACGTTAATTAGATACATTCCTACTCCCATAGCAACCTAAAATTTAACTAGGTACTGATTAAAACTGAGATGAAGGCAGCAGTCCAGCAGCAAGAGGAGGGCTTCCCAGTCTTTTGCATAGAGTGTCACATGTATGAATTTTTACCCACCGGTGAGAAGTTGTACATGTGCATGCGATGCAAAGAGCTCCTGGCTCTCAGAGAACGAATCCGATCTCTGAAGGCTAGAGTGGGAGACTTGGAGGAGCTGAGGCAGACAGAGAGGTATATAGATGAGACCTTCAGGGACATAGTAGCCAAGTCCCAACTTCAGGCTGGCAGCCCTGATGCTGCCTTGGAGGAAAAAGGTCTCATGACTGGAGAGCATCAACCTGTTGTAGCAGGAAAGGATCCTGTAGCAGGGACCTGCTCTCCAGGTGATGCACTATCCTTTCGTACCGAGGATATCTCCCCAAGGCCTACTGCCCAGGAAGGGAAGGGTTAGGTCGGCCGTCATAGTAGGTGATTCGATTATTAGGAATGTAGACAGCTGGATAGCTGGTGGGCGTGAGGATCGCCTGGTAACATGCCTACCTGGTGCGAAGGTGGCAGACCTCACGCGTCACCTAGATAGGATTTTAGACAGTGCTGGGGAGGAGCCGGCTGTCGTGGTACATGTGGGCACCAACGACATAGAAAAATGTGGGAGGGAGGTTCTGGAAGCCAAATTTAGAAAACTTAAATCCAGAACTTCCAGGGTAGCATTCTCTGAAATGCTCCCTGTTCCACGTGCAGGTCACCAGAGGCAAGCAGAGCTCCGGAGTCTCAATGCGTGGATGAGACGATGGTGCAAGGAAGAGGGATTCAGTTTTGTTAGGAACTGGGGAACCTTTTGGGGAAGAAAGAGTCTCTTCCGAAGGGATGGGCTCCACCTTAACCAGGGTGGAACCAGACTGCTGGCGCTAACCTTTAAAAAGGAGATAGAGCAGCTTTTAAACTAGAACAAAGGGGAAAGCAGACAGTTGCTCAGCAGCGCATGGTTCAGAGAGAGGTATCTTCAAAGGATACTAATGATGCATTAGAATTAGGGCATCCCGACAGTGAGGTTCCAATAAAAAGAAAAGTAGTCCAAGTGCCTGTAACTAAAAACTCACCTGAGCTAAAAAATTCTAACTTATCCCTATCAATTAAAAAGCAGAATGAAAATACAAACAAAAAACAAACTTTGAAATGTTTGTATGCTAATGCCAGAAGTCTTAAGAAGTAAGATGGGAGAATTAGAATGTATAGCAGTGAATGATGACAGACTTAATTGGCATCTCAGAGACATGGTGGAAGGAGGACAACCAATGGGATAATACTATAACGGGGTACAAATTATATCACAATGACAGAAATGAGCACCCGGGAGACGGTGTGGTGCTTTATGTCCAGGATGGCATAGAGTCCAACAGGATAAACATCCTGCATGAGACTAAATGCACAACGGAATCTTTGTGGGTAGAAATCCCTTGTGTGTCTGGGAAGACTATAGTGATAGGGGTATACTACCGTCCACCTGGTCAAGATGGTGAGACTGACTGTGAAATGCTAAGAGAAATTAGGGAAGCTAACCAAATTGGTAGTGCGGTAATAATGGGAGACTTCAATTACCCCAATATTGACTGGGTAAATGTATCATCAGGACACGCTACAGAGATAAAGTTCCTGGATGGAATAAATGATAGTTTTATGGAGCAATTGGTTCAATAACAGACGAGAGAGGGAGCAATTTTAGATCTAATACTCAGTGGAGCACAGGACTTGGTGAGAGAGGTAACGATGGTGGGGCCGCTTGGCAATAGTGATCATAATATGATCAAATTTGATTTAATGACTGGAAGAGGAACAGTGTGCAAATCCACAGCTCTCGTGCTAAACTTTCAAAAGGGAAACTTTGATAAAATGAGAAAAATTGTTAGAAAAAAACTGAAAGGAGCAGCTATAAAAGTAAAAAATGTCCAAGAGGCATGGTCATTGTTAAAAAAAATACCATTCTAGAAGCACAGACCAGATGTATTCCACACATTAAGAAAGGTGGAAAGAAGGCAAAACGATTACCAGCATGGTTAAAAGCAGAGGTGAAAGAAGCTATTTTAGCCAAAAGATCTTCATTCAAAAATTGGAAGAAGGATCCAACAGAAGAAAATAGGATAAAGCATAAACGTTGACAAATTAAATGTAAGACATTGATAAGGCAAGCTAAGAGAGAATTTGAAAAGAAGTTGGCCATAGAGGCAAAAACTTACAGTAAAAACTTTTTTAAATATATCCGAAGCAGAAAGCCTGTAAGGGAGTCAGTTGGACCGTTAGATGATCGAGGGGTTAAAGGGGCACTTAGAGAAGATAAGGCCATCGCGGAAAGATTAAATGATTTTTCTTCGGTGTTTACTGAAGAGGATTGTTGGGGAGAGGTACCCGTACTGGAGAAGGTTTTCACGGGTAATGATTCAGGTGGACTGAACCAAATCATGGTGAACCTAGAAGATGGGATAGACCTGATTGATAAACTGAAGAGTAGTAAATCACCTGGACCGGATGGTATACACCCCAGAGTTCTGAAGGAACTAAAAAATGAAATTTCAGACCTATTAGTAAAAGTTTGCAACCTATCATTAAAATCATCCATTGTACCTGAAGACTGGAGGATAGCTAATGTAACCCCCATATTTAAAAAGGGCTCCAGGGGAGATCCAGGAAATTACAGACCGGTTAGCCTGACTTCAGTGCCAGGAAAAATAGTGGAAAGTGTTCTAAACATCAAAATCACAGAACATATAGAACGACATGGTTTAATGGAACAAAGTCAGCACAGCTTTACCCAAGGCAAGTCTTGCCTCACAAATCTGCTTCACTTTTTTGAAGGAGTTAAAAAACATGTGGATTTGGATTTTCAGAAGGCATTTGACAAAGTTCCTTATGAGAGGCTTCTAGGAAAAGTAAAAAGTCATGGGATAGGTGGCGATGTCCTTTCGTGGATTACAAACTGGCTAAAAGACAGGAAACAGAGAGTAGGATTAAATGGACAATTTTCTCAGTAGAAGGGAGTTGGCAGTGGAGTGCCTCAGGGATATGTATTGAGATCCTTACTTTTCAATATATTTATAAATGATCTGAAATGAAATACGACGAGTGAGGTAATCAAATTTGCAGATGATACAAAATTGTTCAGAGTAGTTAAATCACAAGCAGATTATGATAAATTGCAGGAAGACCTTGTGAGGCTGGAAAATTGGGCATCTAAATGGCAGATGAAATTTAATGTGGACAAGTGCAAGGTGATGCATATAGGGAAAAATAACCCATGCTATAGTTACACAATGTTAGGTTCCATATTAGGTGCTACTACCCAAGAAAGAGATCTAGGCGTCATAGTGGATAACACATTGAAATAGTCGGTTCAGTGTGCTGCGGCAGTCAAAAAAGCAAACAGAATGTTGGGAATTATTAGAAAGGGAATGGTGAATAAAACGGAAAATGTCATAATTTCTCTATCGCTCCATGATGAGACCGCACCTTGAATACTGTGTACAATTCTGGTCGCCGCATCTCAAAAAAGATATAATTGCAATGGAGAAGGTACAGAGAAGGGCTACCAAAATGATAAAGGGAATGGAACAGCTCCCCTATGAGGAAAGACTAAAGAGGTTAGGACTTTTCAGCTTGGAGAAGAGACAGCTGAGGGGGAATATGATAGAGGTGTTTAAAATCATGAGATGTCTAGAACGAGTAAGATGTGAATCGTTTTTTTACTCTTTCAAATAGTAGAAAGACTAGGGGGCACTCCATGAAGTTAGCATGTGGCACATTTAAAACTAATTGGAGAAAGTTCTTTTTCACTCAACGCCCAATTAAACTCTGGAATTTGTTGCCAGAGGATGTGGTTAGTGCAGTTATTATAGCTGTGTTTAAAAAAGGATTGGATAAGTTCTTGGAGGAGAAGTCCATTACCTGCTATTAAGTTGACTTAGATAACCACCGCTATTACTAGCAACGGTAACATGGAACAGACTTAGTTTTTGGGTACTTGCCAGGTTCTTATGGCCTGGATCGGCCACTGTTGGAAACAGGATGCTGGACTTGATGGACCCTTGGTCTGGCCCAGTATGGCATGGTCTTATGACCCGGAAAGAGCTGCTACCTGTACCTTCAAGGAATTAAGTGCCAACTCTTTATTCAAACCATCCTGCAAAAATTCCAAAATGAGCGGAATATCAACTGAATGAGGACGCACTCCTCGATCTTCACACAAACCTCAAATACTCACCAAACCCACACGTAATCTAAGAAAGTTGAGAACTTTCTTGCTCATAATAAGGTGGAAATCAACACAGTAGAATATCCTCACTTCAGCAAGTAAGTCCTCTTAAGGGCCATACCATAAGACAAAACCAAGTTGGATATTTGTGAACAACAGGTCCTTGCCGCAACGGATTCCTTTGTGCCGGACACTGGAGGGGGAAGTCTACCAGGAGCCTTCACAGATCTGCATACCATGGTCTCCTGGGCCAATCTAGTGTACCAAAAAGAACCATCCTTCTGTGAACCCTGACCCTCTGAACTATTTTGCCCAACATGGGCCACAGGGGAAAGCAATACAGCACCTTGTCCTCTGGCCAGACCTGCACAAGAGCATCGATACCTAAGGACTACGAATCTCTCCTGCGACTGAAGAATCAAGGAACCTTCGCATTGTGAGAAGTCATCAGCAGGTCTAGAAACTGAAGGCCCCAGTGATCCACTATCAGCTGAAATGCCTCATCTGACAATACCCATTGTCCTGGGTCTAGACTCTCCCTACTGAGAAAGTCTGCTCTTACATTGTCTCCCAGATTGTGTGCACAGGTAGCACACCCAGAAGAAATTGGCGCACTTCTTGGACGCACAGCCAGATGCACTTGCACACACTGACTGTCTTGCAGAGGGCAGCCTAACATGCAGAAAAAAGCTTGCGAAAATGCTGCCGCGGCCTACCACATGGTACATAGAAAAGAAAACCTAACAGTGGGGCCTAGTCCACTCAGGCTGCTCAACCTGCCAGGCTGCCCAAGTCCCTTAACCTCCCATGGGAGTGGGAACGAAAGTCGGAACAGCACAACAAGCTTGGAGACCAGAGGAAAGCCTACAACAATCCTTCTACTCTGTGCTTTTATTTTTTTTAAACTTACCTGAGTTCAGTAGGGACCCTGGGGCAGAGGAAAGAAAGAAGAGCGCATACTCATCTTGGAATCCTTTTCAAAGTCCAGATAGTGATTTTTAGTATTTTACTGTCCTGAAACAAATCCTAGGCTAATCATTTCTAATGCTATATTTTCCCTATAATGTGCTCTTTTGTTTCCAGGGACTTTCTTGTGGAGATTCTCTAAAGAACATACTGGAATTTTCCATTATAAGGCCCAGAATGTGGCAATTTTCTTCTTTAGTGAAGTAATAGAGAAATCACTTACCTGATAATTTTGTTTTCCTTAGTGTGGACAGATGGACTCAGGACCAGTGGGTTTATACTAACCTGCCAGCAGATGGGGACGGAGCAAGCTCACGTCACAGTATACATACTGCAGTGACCCGAGCTTGCCAGTATTCTCTTCAAAAACAACTGTGGTCAGGCTAGTGAAAAACTTGATTAAAAACATGATTAAAAATAGGTAACCAGAACTGTACTCAACCAACCATAAACATTGAACTCACATAAGATTCTAGGCACCCCAAGCTAGGGACTGGATGAACATTTACCAGTAATCCCTTGGGACCCAGAGCCCCACAAGACTATTGACACTCATGCAGCAGCCGAGGGTGGGAAGCTGAGTCCATCTGTCTACACTAAGGAAAACAAAATTATCAGGTAAGTAATTTCTCCATTTCCTAGTGTGTAGACAGAAGGACTCAGGACCAGTGGGATATACCAAAGTTACTCCCCAACACGGTGGAGGCTGCCCACAGTCCAGTCAACACCGCACATGCAAAGGCTGCATCCTCCTGGGCATGCACATCCAGAAGTTAAAACCTGGAAAAAGCATGTAAGGAGGACCATGTCGCAGCTTTGCAGATGTCGACGGGAGACAACAGACTAACCTCTGCCCATGACACTGCCTGAGCTCTAATGGAATGAGCCCTAACCTGAGTAAGCAACAGCTTTCCAGTATCCACATATGCAGCCATGACCACCTCCTTAATCCAACAAGCTATGGTAACCCGCAAAGCCGGAGCGCCCTGCTTACTCCCGGCATAGAGTAAGCAGAAACTTAACATCCAAGGAGCGCAAAAGGCAAAACTCCTCCGAATCCCTGACCTTATCCAGGGATGGCAAGGAGACTGACTGATTCAAATGAAAGTCTGAGACTACCCTGGGCAAGAAGGATCGAACAGTATGCAGTTGTAATGCCCCCAGAGTCACCCGAAGGCACGGCTCCCAGCAAGACAATACCTGCAGCTCATAAATCCAACACACAGAACATAAAAAAGAGCTTAAAACATGGTTCTTTCACAAAGCATACACTGAATATGAGCAAACTCAGTAATATAATGCACAACAGTGAGCAAGAACAAACCCAGCAACAAATGAATAGCAGAGTTGATATTAATTTATTTTAATTGAGCTCTTATTTATTATTTTAGTTTTTTAATTAAGCATGTGTATATTTTTACACGTATTCCTCTTTTCTATTATAAGTTTTATTTCCAAAATTCTTTTTCTGAAGTAATATTGTTATTATAATATATTTATTGTATCTTTCTCTTTCATAAATGCTTTTATTGAATTTTGAACATTGTGTAAAACCATCATGATGGATTTTTTCTTAATGACGGTATATAAAACCTGGAAAATAAATAAATAAATAAAATAAATATAGCCATCAGGAACAGAGTCTTCAAAGCCAACAACTGTAAATAAAGGCTATGCAGTGGTCGGAACATAGGGCCCAACAAAAAGTCAGCACAAAATTATGACTCCACAATGGAACCGGTAACCTCAAGGAGGCCTAAGGTGCTTCACTCACTTCAAAAAACGGGCCACATCAGGATTAGATGACAAGGAAATACCCTTCACTAGGCCTCTGAAACAGGCGAGGGTCGCAACCTGTACCTTCAAGGATTATAGGGCCAAGCTTTTATTCAATCTATCCTGCAAAAATCCAGAATGAGAGGGATCTTAACTGAATGAAGAACACCCTGCTCCTCACACCAGGCCTCAAAAACTCTCCAAACCTGCAAATAAGCCAAGGAAGTGGAGAACCTGTGAGCACAGAGTAAAGTGGCAATCACCGCAGAGGAATAACCACATTATAACAGGTGATCCCTTTCAAGGGCCAAACCCTAAGACAAAACTGAGTCGGATCCTCGTGAAGAACCGGCCCCTGCTGAAGCAGATCCCTGTACGGTGGAAGACAAAGGGGGGCTACCACCAAGAGTCATCGCAAATCCGCATACCATGAATACCTGGGCCAGTCTGGCACCACCTGGAGTACTAGCCCCCTGTGGCCTTCGATTTTGTGAATTATCCTGCCCAGCAAGGGCCATGGAGGAAAGGCATAAAGCAATCTGTCTTCTGGCCAGACCTGTACGAGAGAGTCTATTCCCAGGGACCACGGATCTGTCCTGCGACTATAGAAGCAAGGATCCTTCGCATTTCGAGAAGTTGCCAGCAGGTCTAGAAACAGAAGGCCCCAGCGATCGACAATCAGCTGAAATGCTTCGGCTGAAAACACACTCTCCTGGGTCCAGACTCTCCCTATTGAGAGAGTCCGCTCTTAAGTTGTCTTTTCCTGCAATATGAGAGTCCAAGATCATCTGCAGATGAACTTCCGCCCATTCCATCAGTTGGTCTATTCCCTGCGAAACTTCCAGTCATCTCGTTGTCAGACATCACGCAAACCGCTGATTTCACAGCCTGTGGCTGAACTGCAAGCATGCCAGCCGTACTGCCTGGGCCTTCAGGCGATTGATATTCCAGCAGGACTCTTCAGCCCCCCCCCAATCATGGAGACTTGCATCTGTTATGAGTACCAACCAGGCCGGAGAGGACAAGGGAACTCCCTATCGGAGGCAGGAGCAGATTTCCATCAGCAAGTGGAGCCGAACCGCATAATCCTGAGACTGCGGTTTCCAACGAGATAGCAGAGAACGCTGAAGAGGACGCATATGAACCCTTGCCCATAGCACCACTTCCAGTGTAGCTGCCTTCAAACCAAGTACCTGGACATATGGTATCATCAACTGACGCACCTGAGACTTCAATCTCTGGATCTGAACTTCCGGTAGGAAAACTCTGTGCTGCCCCATGTTGAACCGGACCCTCAAACTCCAATGACTGGTATGGTTAAAGATTGTTCTTGGTCAGGTTCACCACCCAACTGAGCTCCTGCAATAAGGAGAGATCACCTTGCGTGTCACCAGGCGATTCTCTTCCTGAGACTTGGCTCAAATCAGCTAGTCGTCCAAATACAGGTGCACCAGGATTCCTTCTTTTCACAAGGCCGCCACTACCACAACCATAATCTTGGAAAATGTTCTGGGAGTGGTGGTGAGATCAAAAGGCAGCGCCCGAAAATGATAATGGCGCTCCAACACCACAAAGCGTAGAAGCGTTGCTGTTCCAATCGGATGGGAATATAAAGGTAAGCGTCTTACATATCCAAGGAGGTCAAACATTCCCCCGACTTCATCGACATTATTACAGAGTGCAAGGTTTCTATTTGAAAATGAGTAACCTTCAAGTAACGGTTGACCCTCTTGAGATCCAAGATGGGACGACAGGAGCCCTTCTTGGGCACAACCATAAAAATGGAATATCGTCCCTTACTTTCTTGAGACGTGGGCACCGGAACCACAGCCTGAAGAGCCTTTGAAGCATGAACTCCACTGCCTGCTTCTTCTGCGGGCAGTGGCAAGGGGACACCATGAACACATCCCGAGGAATACTGTGAAATTCCAGTGCAAACTCTTCACGTATCACCTCCAGGATGCACTGATCAGACGTGATCTTGACCCACCTCCAATAAGAGAGAGAGACATCCCTCTATTTCCTGTTCCAGAAAGTGGGTCAGCAAACCTTCTTTGGAAGCTCGGGAAAGTCCACCACCTGAGCCCGCTCCTTTCTTGGGCTGCAAGGGACTTAAGGAGTGAGACATACCAAAAGGCTGAGTCCACTGAAAGGTCATCCCTCTGTAGGGACAAAATGCCTGGAATCCCAGAAACGAGCCCTCATATCATAGTGGCGGTGTAACCGCGGCACCAAAGATTTGTCCCACTTACTGGCCAGTTTCTCCAACTCACTCCCAAAGACAAGCGAGCCTTTAAAGGGCATCTTGGTAAGATTGGCTTTGGAAGCTGTGTCAGCTGACCAATTTTGCAACCAAAGTTGACGCCTAGCTGCTATTAAGAACATAAGAACATAAGAAAATGCCATACTGGGTCAGACCAAGGGTCAGTCAAACCCAGCATCCTGTTTCCAACAGTGGCCAATCCAGGCCATAAGAACCTGGCAAGTACCCAAAAACTAAGTCTATTCCATGTTACCATTGCTAATGGCAGTGGCTATTCTCTAAGTGAACTTAATAGCAGGTAATGGACTTCTCCTCCAAGAACTTATCCAATCCTTTTTTAAACACAGCTATACTAACTGCACTAACCACATCCTCTGGCAACAAATTCCAGAGTTTAATTGTGCGTTGAGTAAAAAAAGAACTTTCTCAGATTAGTTTTTAATGTGCCATATGCTAACTTCATGGAGTGCCCCCTAGTCTTTCTACTATCCGAAAGAGTAAATAACCGATTCACATCTACCCGTTCTAGACCTCTCATGATTTTAAACATCTCTATCATATCCCACCTCAGCCGTCTCTTCTCCAAGCTGAAAAGTCCTAACCTCTTTAGTCTTTCCTCATAGGGGAGCTGTTCCATTCCCCTTATTTTGGTAGCCCTTTCTCTGTACCTTCTCCATTGCAATTATATCATTTTTTGAGATGCGGCGACCAGAATCGTACACAGTATTCAAGGTGCGGTCTCACCATGGAGCGATACGGAGGCATTATGACATTTTTCGTTTTATTCACCATTCCCTTTCTAATAATTCCCAACATTCTGTTTGTTTTTTTGACTGCCGCAGCACACTGAACCAACGATTTCAATGTGTTATCCACTATGACGCCTAGATCTCTTTCTTGGGTTGTAGCACCTAATATGGAACCCAACATTGTGTAATTATAGCATGGGGTATTTTTCCCCATATGCATCACCTTACACTTGTCCACATTAAATTTCATCTGCCATTTGGATGCCCAATTTTCCAGTCTCACAAGGTCTTCCTGCAATTTATCACAATCTGCTTGTGATTTAACTACGTAGCCGCGCGTATCTGCTAAAATCCTGGATCGGCGCGCGCGCACAAGGCTACCGATTTTGGGCAGCCGGCACGCGCCGAGCCGCGCAGCCTGTCTCCGTTCCCTCCGAGGCCGCTCCGATTTCGGAGCGGCCTCGGAACTCCCTTTCGCCCTCCCCTCACCTTCCCCTCCCTTCCTCTACCTAACCCACCTCCCCGGCCCTATCTAGAACCCCCCCTACCTTTATCCCTGGATTTACGCCTCCCAGAGGCGCGCGGAGACGCGATCCGGGGGCGGTTCCGGAGGGCGCGGCCACGCCCACGGACCGCCCTGGCCCGAAACCACGCCCCCGAAACGCCGCGCCGATCGGCCCCCGCCCCCGACTCGCCCCGACACACCCCCCTCGAAAAACCCCGGGACTTACGCGAGTCCCGGGGCTCTGCGCGCGCCTATGGAAAATAGGCGCGCAAGGCCCTGCTCGCGTAAATCCGGGCGGATTTACGCGAGCAGGGCTTTTAAAATCCGCCCCATTGTGTTTTGTGTAATCAGTTATAAAACCATTTCCTGAAGGCTGCTTGAACATTAAAATACAAGCTAACAGTAGATTAAGCTATTTTAAAAAATCTTTGGTAGTATGGTTTTACTATTATGTTTTGTATTTCTTGATTTTATTGTTTGATGCTTTATGAAGAATAGACAGATTTCTGTTTTTCCATTGGTGCACTTTGCAACAAGTTTGGCTTGTTGCAGTTTCTAGTTCAGTTTATGTTTGCATATTTCTATTTATAGTTATAGTCTTTTTATTCTTAATTTCCCTCTCCCTCCCTGTCACCCCTCCTTGTTATTATTGCATCCTCTGCGAGTTTGTAATTAGTGCTACCTTATATATAGTAGTGTTTATCACCTTTATTGTAAATCTGTATATTATGCGCATTACTATCTCACTTCCTCTGCTCTGTATGTTCTGTCTGGTTGTTAGTTACTGCCTGTCCTTTTTTTCACCCTTCCTCAGAGCATCTTTGTTTCTCCCTGCTCCCCTTCCCCCTCCCTTGTTACATTGTATTTTCCTTCAGTTTTATGTAAACCAATATGATGTAACCTCGAATATCGGTCTAGAAAAGCTAATAAATAAATAAATAAATAAATTTGACGAGTGTCTGTCTGTGTTCTGCATGTGTGAGTTGTGGCCAACCAGCATCTTGCAGGTTGCATATACTGGCTATGAAACCAGTGAGTCTTCTGGAGAGTAGGGAAGCTGAGAAGGGGTAGGAATGAGAAAGGAAGGGGGCTGCTGCAGGTTGTGGAAGGGCTGGCAGCAAGCAAGAACTTTACCAAATAATACAGCAGTGCTAGGGCAGAGGGGCACTCACTGAGTGAGCACATGAGCAGCATCATAACAGCAGAATGTGAGTGTGTATGTGAGTATTCTGAGAGGTTGTGTATATGTGAATCTTTGTATTTGACAGGGCGTATGTGTGTATCTTTGTGCCCAAGATGTATGCATGTGTATGAGAGTCTGTGTGTCTGAGAGGGCATTTTGTGAGTCTTTGTGTCTGGGAGGGTATTCTGTGTGTGAAAGACTTTTTGTCCTAAGAGGGTGGGTGGGTGCAAGTGTGTGAGAGCTGAGAGGCTGTGTGTATGTGTATGTGTGTCTGTGTCTGAGCAGGTAAGTGTGTGTATCTGTGAGTCTTTGGATCTGATGGGGGGAAGAGAGAAGCTCAGCCTTTTCTATCAGGTGTGGGGACAGTCCCCCCACCACCTCTCCCAGTAAAAGTAATGGTGATTCCCTATCTCTGTAAATTCTGGTTTTGTGGCTCTTAATGTGTGAAAAGTTGGCCACCTCTGCTATATTGCATGACCTTGATACTAGGCCACACTCCTTATTAGGGATCCCAGTGGCACCCTACACAGTAATGGTCATGTGTGGAAGTGGCTCGACACCTCTGGTGAACATTTTACTTAGTGCATCCAAGTGTTCGGAATTTCAAAATGGGAGGTTGGTAACCTTAATCAGAGCATAGCATTTTTATTGAAGCTGAACAGAGATTAAGATAACAAAAGCTACCTTTCAGTTGTCTAACCAAAGAGCAAATTTCCAATACAGTGGAAAGAGAACACTCACCCCAGATCTATATCATAAGGAATGTACCCTTAGAAGAATTAGTTGAATTGACACTCTCAACAAGAGATGCTATCTTATTCTGAAAGAAGGATGCTAAGTACTCATAGTCGAAGGCTGGAAAGTTTAATAGTCCTCGGGAAGGAAGACTGAGAAGGGATTGAACAACTCGAAATAATTCTTGGGGATGGGAAGCAGCTGCAGGAATATGTTCAGAAAAATCTTGCTTAGCACAATCCAAAACCTTCTTATATGCAGCAAGCTTGAGACAATACATTTCTAAATAAAAAGTATAGTGCTTCTGCCAGGAACACTCAGCTCCACGAACCTCCCTCATTAAAGTATGTAATTCAGGAGAAAACCAAAGATATTTATGACAGCTGCAAGCAAGACTTCATAGAGGCTAACTCGTCTAATGCCAAATGGAAAGAAGACTGCCAAAGATCAACCAAAATCTCAGCTGAGAAGTTATCAGGGCACATAAGATGAGGCAACCAATGACAATGTAACTGATCGGCATCCACATGTGGAAACCGAGTAATATATTGAGGTGCTGTAAGAGACTAAAGGGCTCGCACTGGGACAGTAAAAGCACCATGAATCAGATAGTTATCTGAGCAAGGAGGTGGCTTACAAAAAGGTGGTAACGCATTCAAGGACCACACCTGGTAAAGAAAAAGTAAATCCAAAGTGTGACCTAACTTATGGGTTGGTGTATGAATAAGCTGAACCCAATCCGAAAAAGTATGTATCATGGTTAGAAAATATTCACAGCTAGGAGTCAAATGATCAGCATTGACACGAATGTTAAAATCACCAAGCACAAGAAAATCTTTACAAAGCAGAGTTGCTTACCTGTAACAGGTGTTCTCACAGGACAGCAGGATGTTAGTCCTCACATATGGATGACATCATCAGAATGGAGCCCAATCATGGAATACTTTTGTCAAAGTTTCTAGAACTTTGACTGGCACCTACTGGGCATGCCCAGCAATGCACTGATCCTGCATCCAGCAGGGGTCCCCCTTCAGTCTCGTTGTATAGCAAAAGGTACATGCAAAAAATAAAATAAGAAAACGTAAACGAACCCAACTCCGCGGGGTGGCGGGTGGGTTTCGTGAGGACTAACATCCTGCTGTCCTGTGAGAACACCTGTTACAGGTAAGCAACTCTGCTTTCTCACAGGACAAGCAGGATAGTAGTCCTCAAATATGGGTGAGTACCAAGCTGAGGATGCCCGAGCAATACACCAAATGCACCAGGCATTTGGTGTATTGCAACACCAACAGGCACAACAACAGGGGTGGATTTTGGTTAGGAGGGCATCCTGAAACCCTGAAATGGGTTGGTGGAAGGATGTTGGGAAGTTAAACAGAAAACAAATTGCATAGAACAGACTGGCCAAAGATAGAATCCTGTGTGCTAGCCTTATCTAAGCAATAATGGGCTGCGAAGGTATGGGGAGAACTCCAGGTAGCAGCCTTACAGATATCAGCAAGCGGCACTAAACGGAGGTGTGCTACTGATGTCGCCATGGCCCTGACAGAGTGTGCTTTTACACGGTCTTGTAGCGGAATGCCTGATTGCTGGTAGCAAAAAGAAATGCATTCAGCTAACCAGGAGGAGAGGGTCTGCTTTCCCCACAGGATTTCCCAATTTGATGGTGTCAAAAGAAACAAATAATTGAGTGGATTTCCTGTGAGCCGACATGCGGTCCAGATAGAAAGCTAGAGCACGTTTGCAGTCCAAAGAATGCAGAGCCTGTTCTCCTGGGTTCGAATGGGGCCTGGGAAAAAAGGTAGGTAGGATAATAGATTGGTTAATATGAAATTCCGACACTACCTTTGGCAAAAATTTAGGGTGAGGGCAGAGCACTACCCTGTCATGCAGAATTTTAGTGTAAGGCGGATAGGTAACTAATGCCTGCAAGTCACTAACTGCGAGCGGATGTGATCGCCAGAAGAAAAATTACCTTTCAGGTGAGATAGCGGAGATCACAGGAGTGGAGAGGCTCAAACGGAGGTTTCATGAGCCGTCCCAAAACCACATTAAGGTCCCAAGCAGGGGCAGGAGGGCGCAGTGGAGGTTTTAAATGGAGCAAGCCTCTCATGAAACGTTATACTAAGGGTTGCGTTGAAATGGAGACATTACCTTCACCCTTATGGTACGCAGACACTGCACTAACATGCATCCTGATAGAGGAAGTTTTTAGGCCTAACTCTGACAAGTGCCAGAGGTAGTCCAGGAACCTTGCAGTGGAACAAGTGAAGGGGGTCTATGGACATGGAAGTACACCAGACCGTAAACCTCTCCCATTTAGAGCGATAAGACCTTCTAGTTGAAGGCTTTCGTGACGCCACCAGGACTCGGGATACCGACTCTGAAAGGTTAAGAAGTTGGAGTATTAACCTTTCAACATCCAGGCCGTCAGAGACAGAGCTTGGAGGTTGGGGTGACAGAGATACCCTTCATTCTGAGTGATTAGAAGGGGATCCTTCCCCAGAGGAATGTGTCAGCGTATTGATAGGTCTTGGAGGATTGGAAACCACACCTGGTGTGGCCAATGGGGAGCTATCAGAATCATTAATCCTTTGTCTTGCCGGAGCTTCACAAGAGTCTTTGAAATGAGAGGTACGCATAGAGGAGACCGCTGGCCCAGGAGAGGGAGAAGGCATCTCTTGGCTGCGAGTGGTGACTGTGAATGAGACAGCAGAAGTTGTCTGCTTTGTGGTTGTGTATCTATGCGAGGGTAACCCCAACGTTGGAATATCGCATCTGCTACTGTGGGGTTGAGAGACCACTCGTGCGGATGGAAAGTGCGACTCAGCTTGTCCACCAACACATTGTCCGCTTCAGGCAAGTAGGTTGCTTTGATGTACATCAAGCGGGAAAGGGCCCTTGCCCATATCTGTGCAGCTTCCTGACACAGTAGGGTAGGAGCCCGTTCCCCCTTGTTTGTTAATGAACCACATCTGTTATTATTTGTAAGGGTTTTGGGTGGATCCCTGGACCAGTGGCAGATGACCACGCCCACGGGGGGGAAGTCCTGTGAGGGGCCACAGATCAGGCTCAGCGTAGTAGACACACACACACACTAGTTCTTTTATTAAACAGGATTGGTGAACCACCAGAGGTGGCAGTAGTGAGCTGGAAGTTGCCCGGTTGGGCTTGTAGTCCCTCAGGCTCTGGAACAGCGATCCCAATGGCTGTGCTGTAATAGAGAGAACTGAGATTGTGAGTAGTAGCAGGATATGCAGGGTTCAGGAATAGAGCCTCGTTGATAATGTACTCACACAGCGGTCTCTCAGTATGGAGCACAGGAGCTGGAATAAAGGCAGGCCCTCGAGGAGAGAGTACCTGGTTCCAGGGAATTGCTCTGAGAGGCAGAGATGGTAACTCACAGATGTTATAGGCAGCGGTGTCTTCCTGGCAGAAGTGGAGTCCAAGCAGCAAGTCCAGGAGCATAGGCCCTCGAGGAGCAAGTACCGGGTCCAGACTGCAACCTGAAAGATAAAGAGAGGCCCCCAAGGAGCAGGTACCCCAAATAGAGTAGGTCCGAAGGAGGCAGAGTTGCAAGGTACGGAGAGCAAACCCCATCCATTGGAATCCTAACCTTTGCTAACTCGATTAGCTAGCAATCGCGTAGGCCTTTTATATCCTGGATGCATGACGTCATCACAGGGGGACGCCCCTGAGGTTCACGCCACTTAAAGTACTTGAAGCAGGGCCGCACCCACACCCCAAGGCAGCTGAACAGCATGGCGGGAGGCAGCGCCCAAGCCGGTCCGGGGACGCCGGAGAGGACGGCAGGCAGACGCCGCGGCAGGCATCCGTCAACCGCAGGAGTCGTCGCCAGAGAGGTAAGGAGGGCGGAGTGGAGACGTCGGGCAGCGACAGTCGTAACAACATTGCAACCTGATTGTTGGTTTGAATTAGGATAGCTTTGTTTGATAGGCAATCCTGAAAGGCCTTGAGGGCATATCTGATCGCCCGAAGCTCCAGGAAATTTATCTGGTGTTTGGCTTCCTCTGGAAACCAGGTTCCCTGAGTCTGCAGGTCGCCTACATGTGCACCCCACCCAAGGTTGGATGCATCTGTTAAGGTGATTTGAGGATCTGGAGCCTGAAAAGGAAGGCCTTGAATGAGATTGGAGTGGTGCATCCACCAGGATAGTGATAGATGGAGCTGTTTGGTAATCTGGATAATGCTGGACATTGGCTGACAAGCTTGAATCCACTGGCATTTTAAGGTCCACTGCATTACTCTCATGGCTAGGCGAGCCATCGGAGTGACATGCACCAAGGACGCCATGTGACCCAACAGTATGAGGAAGTGAAGAGCAGTTGAAGATATTCAAGACTGTAGCTGATGCGCCAGAGATGTAATGGTGAAAGCACAATCCTGGGGGAGGAAGGCTTTTGCCAGTATAGTTTTTAGGTCGGCCCCTATAAAGGATAGGGTATGGGATGGAACTATCTTGGATTTGGGATAGTTGATTAGAAACCCTAAGGAGATCAGGGTGTTGATAGTGAGATGCAGGGAGGTTAGTGCACCCTGCTGAGTCGGAGCCCTTATCAACCAATCGTCGAGATAAGGGTAGACATGCACACCCTGATTCCTGAGGAAGGCTGTGACCACCACCAGCATCCAGACCTTTCTGAGCCAGAGTATGAAGTTGAGCCTGGAGTTGCTCTGGTAACTTATCAGAGAAGTCCTGGATCCTTTTAAAAAGGTCTCTGTTATACTGGGTCATGTATAACTGGCAAGACGCAATGCGAGATACCGGTGTTGACTTTTCACAATGGTCTCCTCGGCCTTTTCTTGAGGCGGCAAGGAGGCTTTTTGGAATCGTCGACGTTGGTCGAACAGCAGCGGTGTCCCGGTGCTGGCGAGACGTTGATGGCACCGGCTTGGACGACGTCGAAGCTATTGATGGAGTCGGGGTTTTTAACTGAAAGAGAAAGTCCATTTTCTCTAAACGAGCCTTACGGCCCTTCGGTATCATTTGGGCATATTTGGTGCAAGTTAGGACATCGTGGACAGACCCCAAACACATAACTCAGACCCCATGCGGGTCAGTGATGGACACTGTAAGAGTACAGTCAGGGCACTGACGAAAACCCAACGCCATGGCTCGACAAAAAATTTAGCCACGGTGCGGTCGATGGCCGGTAGGCCCCGAAGTGATAACCCGACGAGAATCGACCACAACAAGGGTAAAACCTTACCTTTCGACCGCGGAGTATGAATATCGATAGGGGGACACCTATGGGGGTCGAATTTTTTTTGAAAATTTTGAAAGAAGTTCCGTGAGGAAGATTCCTGTCAGGAATCTCATAGAGCTCCTTAACCCATGTGGCTACTGCTGCGCAGAAAAAAGAAGACTGAAGGGGGACCCCTGCTGGATGCAGGGTCAGTGCATTCATGCTATGAAGCTGGGAGACTTTGTGCTTGCTGGCTATCCACAGGGCCGACCAGGAATTGCAGGAATTTGCGATGAGATGGTGTGATTGAGATGTGTGTGTATGTGCCCTGGAGATCTAGAGAGCATAGCCAATCTCCTCTTTGCAGAAGAGGAAATAGAGAGCCCAAGGTTACCATCTTGAATTTTTCTCTGTGCAGAAATTTGTTTAGTGCACGGAGGTCCAGTATCGGGCATACGGCACCTGACTTTTTTGGTATTAGAAAATACCGGGAATAAAATCCCTGCCCCTGGTGGGAGAGGGGTAGCGGTTCTATTGCTCAGGATAGGAGGAGGGATGAGACCTCTGTTCGAGCAAGGGAGAGTGGTCGGACTTCCCCGACATCAGCCGAGGTGGAGAGTCCGCTGGAACAGTCAGGAAATTTGGGTGGTAACCTTGGGTGACTACTGCAAGTACCACCTGGTCTGTGGTGACTGTGTGCCAAGCACTGTTGAAGTGGCAGAGCTGACCGCCGACTTGTATGGATGGAAGAGGAGGTTGGCTTACACTCTCCAGGAAGGAGTCAAAATCCTGACGCTGGTCCAGGCTGAGAAGCTGGCTGAGACTTTTGAGGCCGAGTCTGCCTGGATTGACTTTTTGGTAAGGTCTGGAAGGGCGTCCTCTAGAAGCTGGAGGATAAAATTTCCTTGGCTTATAGGCCGGCCGCTTAGAGTCCTGCCTGAAAGTTCTCTTAGGGGCGGAAGGGAACTCAAGACGGCACAGAAGAAAGCTGGCACAGTGTTTCATGGTGGTCCTTCAACTGCGCCACAGTCTCTCGGACCTTTTCCCCGAAGAGATTATCGCCCACACAGGGCAGATTTGCTAACCTGTCTTGGACTTCTGGTCTTAAGTCCGAGGATTTGAGTCAGGCCCATCTTCTTGCACTAATCCAAAACACGTACCACACTCCAAAACCTCTCAACATAAAACCTTTAGAAACCGGGCCTTCTCCACAGCAGGACCACCTCTATGGAACTCCATCCCTCCAGATCTGCGACAGGAACCCTGCCTTCTCACATTCAGGAAAAGGCTCAAAACGTGGTTATTTAAAAAAGCCTTTCCGGACCTCAACTGAACCTTAACGCACCCTCAATTTACTCTCAGACATTACCATAACATTGTAAATACCATAACATTGTAAATAATTGCTCTTTCTGCTAAATTCCTATCGCCTTTTTATTTCTGCTCCCAGTTGTGTACATCCCTGTTTTATTGTAACTGCAACGTTTTTCTTCGCACCTGTTAAAGTTTTATTGTATCTTAAAGTTTTATTGTATCTTCATTTTACACACACCCCCCCCCCCTGTTAAATGTAAACCAGCATGATGTGATACCTATTGCGAATGCCGGTATAGAAAAACACTAAATAAATAAATAATTAATTAATGAATTAATAATAATCCCCGCTGCACACTCTAGAGTTCAGTGTCAAAGATATCATATGCAGCGCGGACTTCATGCTTTCCAGCATCCAGACCTTTCTGAGCCAGAGTATGAAGTTGAGCCTGGAGTTGCTCTGGTAACGAATCAGAGATGTCCTGGATCCTTTTAAAAAGGTCTCTGTTATACTGGGTCATGTATAACTGGAGTGACACAGTGGCATTGTCCTGCTCTAGGTATGAGAGTGAGGATGAGCCATGGATGGGTGATGTTCTAATGCAGGTGTCGGGAACCTATGGCTCGCGAGCCAGATGTGGCTCTTTTGATGGCTACATCTGGCTCGCAGACAAATCTTTAATAAAAAAGTAAAAATCTAACAAAACCCCCCCACCCTCCTGACGCCCCCCAAGACCTCCAAAATTAATTTACTACAACCCCCACCCTCCTGACCCCCCCAAGACCTGCCTAAAGTCCCTGGAGGTCCAGCGGGGATCCAGGAGCTGTCCGGGAGCGATCTCCTGGACTTGGGCTGTCAGTAGTCAAAATGGCGCCGACGGCTCTTTGCCCTCACTATGTCACTGGGGTCGACCAATGGCGGCGGTAGTCCCTGTGACATAGTAAGGGCAAAGGGCCGTCGGCTGCCAGTAATCAAAATGGCGTTGACGGCCCTTTGCCCAAGTCCAGAAGATCGCTCCCAGACCGCTCCTGGACCCCCGCTGGACCTCCAGGGACTTTTGGCAGGTCTTGGGGGGGGGGGGGGTCAGGAGGGTGGAGGGGTTGTAGTAAATTAATTTTGGAGGTCTTGGGGGCATCAGGAGGGTGGGGGGTTTTGTTAGATTTTTACTTTTTTTTATTAAAGATTTGTCTGCGAGCCCTGGACCCCCGCTGGACCACCAAGGACTTTTGGCAGGTCTTGGGGGGGTCAGGAGGGTGGGGGATTGTAGTAAATTAATTTTGGAGGTCTTGGGGGCATCAGGAGGGTGGGGGGTTTTGTTAGATTTTTACTTTTTTTTATTAAAGATTTGTCTGCGAGCCCTGGACCCCCGCTGGACCACCAGGGACTTTTGGCAGGTCTTGGGGGGGGGGGTCAGGAGGGTGAGGGATTGTAGTAAATTAATTTTGGAGGTCTTGGGGGCATCAAAAGGGTGGGGGGTTTTGTTAGATTTTTACTTTTTTTTATTAAAGATTTGTCTGCGAGCCCTGGACCCCCGCTGGACCACCAGGGACTTTTGGCAGGTCTTGGGGGGGGTCAGGAGGGTGGGGGATTGTAGTAAATTAATTTTGGAGGTCTTGGGGGCATCAGGAGGGTGGGGGGTTTTGTTAGATTTTTACTTTTTTTTATTAAAGATTTGTCTGCGAGCCCTGGACCCTCGCTGGACCACCAGGGACTTTTGGCAGGTCTTGGGGAAGGGGGGGGTCAGGGGGGGGGGGTTGTAGTAAATTAATTTGGTAGGTCTTGTATGGCTCTCACGGAATTACAATTTAAAATATGTGGCATTCATGGCTCTCTCAGCCAAAAAGGTTCCCGACCCCTGTTCTAATGGCTATAATATAAACCTACCTCCAACTAGGCTATGCTGGGTAATAAATTAGCAAACCATGTGGCTGACAGAGAGAAAGTCTTTAAAAAGCAGAAAAACTGAAATAAACAAAAACTACCTAAAGGTACAGGAAGGAGAAAACAAAGCCCACAGGGCCCTGTAAGAAAAAAACAGCTTCTGCAGCTCCAAAAGCTTTCATTACAGTAATTGAGAAAGAGAGAGAGCAAAGAATTGTGACTTGCAAGCTTGATGGATAAAATGAGGCTGAGGAATCCTAACTGGGAGGCAGGGAAGTGGATACAGCTGCACATATTCACCAGAACATGTTCAAAACTTCTATAATCTTTGAAACCAAATTTTTGTGCTAGGCTTCATCAGATGACTTCACCCATATGTGAGGACTGCCATTCTGCTTGCCCTCGTAAAAAGGACAGTTATTTACCCTTTACAATACTACTAAAACAAGGGGATACTCCAAGAAACTAACAACTAGCTGATTCAAAACAATTTGTACAAAGTAATTTTTCACTCAGTGCACTATTAAGTGGTGGAATCTGTTGGCAGAGAACATAATCAAGGCAACTAGCAAAGCGCAGTTTAAAAGAGATTTGGCTAAGTTCTGCGAGGAAATGTCCAAGACACCTTATTAGCTAAATAGACTAGAAAGCTAATGCTATCCCTGGGAGTGAGTAATAGGAATTAGATCTACTTTATGGGATCTGCTAGGTACTTGCAACCTGGATTGGCCATTGTGGGCAATAGGATGCTGTGCTCGATAGACAGTGGTCTGACCCAGCATGGCAATTCTTATGTTTTTAGGAATTTTAGAAAGGGTAATAAGACCTGGATGTTTAGGCAGGTGTTTTACTCTTAGTCATGTTACGATGAATGAAGAATGTAGCATGATGTATTTTCTGGGTGGGCTGATGAAGTTTTATTGGCATTAGGGTCTTCTTGTGATTTTATGGGTTTATGTTTAATATTTATTATTTTGATATATTGCTTTGTGCCGTTAGGATAGTATTTTTTATGTTATAAATATATAATTATGCAAAATTTTATAAGAACATGCCATACTGGGTCTACTTTATGTAAAGTGCTTTGATTTGTAATATGGAACTATGATATATTAAATATAAAACTAAAATATATTTAATCAGCTTTGGCTATTGGAAAATGGAGATATGCGTTGTGGATAGCCAGCAAGCACAAAGTCTCCCAGCTTCATAGCATGAATTAAAGATGCTAGAAACTCCATTCGGAAAGACTTTGAACCTATTAAATCTCTTGAAGTCTAAGACAAGGCAAAAGCCTTTGATTTACTAGTAACTATATGCAGTTTATTTATTTAAAACTCTTATAGTCCACAGTTGGATTATATGCCCTTGCTCTGTCTATGGGATGTCCCTGGTTTATGCTTATGTGCATCAAGTGATAATCTCCAACACTGCAGCTCTTTTTATTGGGTCCTTCAAGATACACAACCTGGACTTCCAGTTATGTTCTGAAGTAAGTGGACGTGTCTTGCTGAACTCCTGTTGGGCCTATTCATTCTTTATTTAAGGTTTTTATATACCGGCATTCATGATACAATCACATCATGCTGGTTTACAGATGAACAAGGGGTGCAAAATACATTAAAACTGGAACCTGTGCAAAGGAAATTACAGTTACAAATAACAAGGATGATCGAACTGGGAGAAGAGAGAAATACAGTAGTAATTAACATCATGTAGAGTTATTTACAAAGGGCTGCTGTGGCTGAGTTATAGATGTTGATGAGGTGAAAATTAGGAGGGGTCCGGAAAAGCTTGTTTAAATAGCCAAGTCTTAAGTCTTTTTTGGAACGTTGGGAGGCAAGGCTCCTATCGGAGATTCGGTGGGATGGAGTTCCAGAGTGATGGTCCAGCTGTCGAGAAGGCCTGTTCTCTTAAAGTTATATGTCGGGTGGATTTGGTATGAGGTACCTGGAGGGATCCTCTGTATGCTTCTCTGGTGGGTCTTGAGGAGTGGTGTTGGCTGAGCGGGAATTGTAGGTCAAGTGTTGTAAGGTGGTGGATGGTTTTATAAATAATGGTGATGGATTTGAAGATGATTCTGAAGTGTATAGGGAGCCAATGTAGGTTTTTTAGGATAGGGGATAAATGGTCTCTTCTCCTGGTGTTGGTGAGAATTCTTGCTGCCGCATTTTGGACCAGCTGTAGCGGTTTGGTGTACGAAGATGGGAGACCTAGTAGGATAGCGTTGCAGTAATCTATCTTTGAGAAGATTATTGCTTGTAGTATTGTTCTGAAATCCTGAGAGTGGAATAGAGGTTTTATCCTTTTCAGCACTTGGAGTTTGTAGAAACAGTCCTTGGTTGTACGGTTGACTAATGCTTTCAAATTCATCCTGTTATCAATTATAACTCCTAAGTCTCTCACTTGTGTGGAGAGTGGGTTAGTTGGAGGAGTGGTGGTGGTGTTGCTGATTTTAGCTGCATTTAAAACGAGGTTTAGGCTGGCTAGAAGGCACTTGATTTTTTGGAGGCATGTTTCCCAATGTTCGAGAGTTTTAGAGAGGGATTCTTTAAGGGGGATCACTATCTGGAAATCATCTGCATAGAAAAAGTGTTTTTAAGTTTTAGATTTGTTAGGAGTTGGCACAGCGGAAGGAGGTAAATGTTGAACAGCATGGGTGGTAGGGAGGAACCCTGTGGGACTCCTACAGGTGAGTCATGGCGGGGGGATTCTTTGTTGTTGATTTTAACTTTGTAGCCTCTGTTGCTGAGGAAAGTTTTGAACCAGGTTAGTGCCGTACCTGTTATACCAATGGTCGAAAGTTGGTTTATGAGGATGGAGTGGTTAATGGTGTCGAAAGCTGCCGAGAGGTCTAAAAGAATCAGTAGGAATGATTGTCCTTTGTCGAGACCCAAAATGAGGTAATCTGTCAACGATACAAGGAGAGATTCTGTGCTGGAAGCTTTGCGGAACCCATATTGAGAAGGGAATAGTAGTTTGTTGTCTTCGAAGTAGTCTGATATTTGAGTGTTAAGTTTTTCCATGATCTTGGCTATGAATGGTAGGTTGGCGATCGGGCGGAAGTTGTTAGGGTCTGTAGGATCCAAGTTTGGCTTCTTTAGTAGTGGTTTGAGGGATGCCAGTTTGAGTTCGTCTGGGTATATTTCTTAAGATAAAGAGCAGTTTATGATGTCTGCCAGTGTTTTGGAGATGGAGTCAGGGATTGTCAGGAGAAGTTTGCTGGGGATATGGTCTGAAGGATGAGAGGAGGGTTTCATTTTCTTTAAGATTGACTGGATCTCTGTTGCGGTGATGGGTTCGAATGTTTCAAGATATATGGATTTGTTGTTGATTAGTTGATGTGTGCTCAAGTAAGGTAGGGTGAAAGTGGGCAGCTGTATTAGGAGATTAATTATTTTGTTTCGGAAGAACAGGGCCAGTTCTTCGGCTTTTGATTGTGCTTGATTGTTAGGGTTATCCGGTGCATTGATTTGGGTTAGATTGGAGACAAAGGCAAAGAGTGCTTTGGCGTCGAAGACAAGGTCATGGATCTTATGCGCATAGAAGTCCCTTTTAGATCTAGCAGTGGAGGTCTTGTAATGATATAGGGCCAGTTTATAGGCAGAGAGTGTGCTTGTACAAGGGGCTTTACGCCATTTGCTCTCTTTCTGTCTTAAGCTTTGTTTCAGTTTTCGGAGTTCAATGGTGAACCATGGTTGTCTTTTTGACGCGTTGGTTTTGGGTTTTTTAGTTGTAAGGGGGCATAGTTTATTAGCTATGGATTCTGTAATATTGTTCCAGGAGAGGAGAGCCGTGTTTGGGTTGGTGAGGTCTATAAGAGGAAGGTGTAAGGTCAGTTGGTTGCTGAGGTCTTCAGAAGAGCAGGATCTTCTATAATGGAAGGAGGGTTGGGGTGCGCTGACGGTGATGGTTTCTTTCAGCGTGAACCTAGTTGAGATTAGTGTGTGATCTGACCAAGGGACCTTCTTGCAATGAAGGTGAGATGACTGCTTGATGCCAGAGTTTACAAAGATTAAATCCAAGATTGTTTCCTGCTTTGTGTGTGGGTTTGTTGACAATCTGATTGAATCCCAAGGCTGAGAGGGTGGTGAGGAAGGCTTCGCAGCTGGATGAGAGTGTGGGCTCGTCTACGTGCAGATTGAAATCTCCCTGGATTATTGCAGGAGCGTCCAAATTAATACGAGTTTTGATTATTTCAATAATGGGAGAGGCGTCAGTTTCCAGGAGGTCCAGGGGGGCGTAGACAAGTAGGATTTGAAGATGGTCTGATGAGAAAAGGCCGATTTCCAGTTTGGGATATGATATGACAGGGTGTTGAGTGAATCTAAGGCCTTTTTTTGTTGCTAATAAGATGCCCCCACCCTTTTTTTTCTGTCGAGGGAGAGAGAAGATGTCGTAGGTCAGTGTTGGTAGTTGATTTATTATAGCAGTATCTGTGGGTTTTAGCCATGTTTCGGTTATTGCACATATGTCTGGCTTGGCGTCTAGAAGGTAATCATTGAGGATCAGAGATTTCTTGGTGATGGATTACGCATTGAAAAGAGTTAAGGAGAAGAGAGTAATGCCTAGAAGTTGGTGCAAGCAGGATGGGGGGGTAAGGGTTATTAATGATCAGTGTTGGGCTTGCCGGGTGGAATTTCCTGTAGAAGATGAATAGTGTTAGAGAATAGGGATTGGGGAAGCTGTATACATTCTGGCTTGTTGAGCCTAAAAGAAGTGGACTGTCTGGATGGTTCAGAAGAAAGTTAGACAGTAGTTGGGAGGTCGTGGGTTACTTTGCTGAGAGATGCTTGGCTGCAATGGTATCCTTGAGGGGGGCTATTGGCTGTGGGATGAATGTGGGAGAAGCGAGCCGGGGAGAGTATGGAAAATATGATCGGTCGTCGTGAGAAGTTCCAGCAGCACTCCGGTGTTGTCCAGTGGTGCGCTCGGTGTCTGGCGGTTGTGCCGTCCGTGGGAGAGAAAACTGAAGGCTGGGAGAATAAACGCCATGGAAAATTGCGGTTGCTGGGCGTGACTGAAGAGAAGTTGGTTTGTCTGAGAACTGAAGTGAATGCTAGAGAAGGCAGTAGTGAAAGCAGCTAGGAAAGTGTTGGGAATACACTCCGGGGCTGCACAAAGGGGCGCACAAAGGGGCCTGCCCCTTTGTCGTGCTCCTTCGGCGCGCGACGCCTAGCAGCCCCGCTGAATTTAAAGGCCAGTTGGGGCTGTCCCCCGACTGGCTGTTCAGCGGCTTCTTCTTTTGATAGGTTCTGGTGCGACGGCGAGGCGGAGGAAGAGGCCCAGGTCTGGAGTCGGAGGAGCCTCAAGGTCAGCGCTGGCGGCAGCCGTGGGTAAGGGTACAGTAATTAAGGCCTTACCCTTACATTCTTTATCTTGATTGTTTAAAACTGTGCTGAAAAGGCAGCTATGGCACTTTCCAAAGAGATGAGTTAGAGTTCTATACCAATGCTTTGGGCAGAGAGATGATCGAAACTCCGAAAGGCTACTAAAGATAAGTCACCAGAGAGGGAGAGGGAGAGTACAATCGCATCTCCCCTTCTAGAGGAGGAGTCTGGAGATGCCTTAATAGATGCAGCAGGGAGCCCTGATAGGGCTGCTGACCTCTTGGAAGTATTTGTAGTGTACTAAACACCTGCACAAGTGTCTCAGCACAGTAGATAGAGACTACATTTATTTCTCTCCACGGCACAAGTCGTACAGCAGAATTGACTATTTTCTATGCAAACCTAATCTGCTAGCTAAGACCAGGGACTGCGCTATCCTACTCTGTAGTATCTTGGACCATAACTCCGTGGAATTAATTTTAAGCACAGTTGATTCCCAGCCTAGTACGCCTATGTGGAGATTAAATACCTCCCTACTTGGGAAATTGAAATTTTGTGAATTGGTTAAAAAAAAAAAACAGTCTGGGAGTTTAATAATCATAATCCTGAAAATTGAACAATTGCAGATTCTTAGATGGGAAACTTAAGGCCGATTTAAAAGGGAAAATAATTAGCTATGTGAATTTCATTCAAAAGCAGTGTAAGAAGAGAGTGGCGTTATTTACAGACATAATTAAACAATTGTAGACTCAGCATAAAAGGGACTGTATGAGCGAAACATAAAAAGCTTGAGGATACTTGACATGAATTCCACTTGTTTGAAACATAAAATTGAGAAATTGAGTGGGTTCTTAAATATTTAACACTTTTCTATACCAACTTTCATAGATAAAAACCATATCGGATCGGTTTACATCGAACAGGGTAAAAAAAACTGTAGTGACAACTAACGTAAATCAACAAAAGGTGTGGAAGAGGCAAAGTTACATTCAACAGGGAGTAAGAACTTGGAGGCTTAATCAGCTGGAAAGATAGGTTAGAGCAGGCAGCAATTATAAATATAATACCATTGATAAGATAGATAAGGCATAATGTGCTTAGGAGTATCATGGTCTATCGTACAGGCAGAGAATAAGGCCATCATTCAGGCATAGAGTAAGGGCAAACTAGTGAATGTCAGGGGGTTCAGAGAAGGCTTGGCTGAAGAGCCATGTCTTGAGTTTTTTTCTAAATGTTAAGAGGCAGGGTTCCAATCTGAGGTCTGCAGGGATGTTATTCCAGATATCTGGGCCTGCTATCGAGGAGGCTCGATCTTTAGTCGAGGTGAGGCGTGTGGCTTTAGTTGGGGGAAATTGCAGGGTTCCTTTGTGAATTTCTCTCGTTGGTCTGTTGGAGGAATGTAGTTTGAAGGGGATTTCGAGATCGAGTTGAAGTTGGTGGTGGATGGATTTGTGTATTAAAGTGATTGATTTTGTGCAGGATTCTGAAATTCACTGGTAACCAGTGTAGGTTTCTGAGGATGGATGAGATGTGGTCTCCACGATTGGTGTTGGTCAGTAATCTCGCTGCGGCATTCTGTATCATCTGTAGTGGCTTGGTGGTAGATTTAGGGAGGCCTAGGAGGAGGGCGCTGCAGTAATCAATTTTGGCGAACAACAAAGATTGGAGAACGGTCCTGAAGTCCTGGAAAAATAGGAGAGGTTTGATTCGTTTTAGAACCTGGAGTCTGTAGAAGCAGTCTTTGGTTGTGGTATTGGCCATTTTCTTCAGGTTTAGGCGATTGTCAAGAATTACCCCGAGGTCTCTTACATGTTGAAGGGTGAAATGTGTATTGTGGGTGGATGGTGGGAGGCTGTTATCTTGGTTTGAAGAAATGAGGAGGAGCTCTGTCTTCGAGGCATTGAGGACCAGGTTTAAGCTGTTGAGAAGGTTGGTAATGGATAGAAGGCAGTTGTTCCAGTGAGTGAGAGCTTTTGAGATGGATTCTGTTATAGGGATCAGAATCTGCACGTCGTCTGCGTAGAGGTAGTGAATTAGATTGAGATCGGTTAGCAGTTGGCAGAGGGGGAGGAGGTAGATATTGAACAGCGTAGGAGATAAGGAAGATCCTTGTGGTACACCAAGTGGGGATTTTGTCAGGGGTGATTCTTTATTATTGATTTTGACTTTGAAGGTTCTATTGCAGAGGAAGGACTTGAACCAACTGTGGGCTGAACCGGAGATACCAATGTCTGTTAGACGCTCCAGGAGGATGGAATGGTTGACGGTGTCAAATGCCGCCGAGATGTCAAGCAGGACTAGTAAAAAGGAGTGGCCCTTGTCTAGTCCCATAATAATATGGTCTGTAAGTAAGCTAAATATATGCATTTAGCTTACTATAAAGATGAGGACAGGGCCGTGGCTTTGCTGGTGAGGGCGGTGAAAAAGAAGGCTGGCAAATACCATATTGCCTTGCTAAGAAACCAAAAGGGCTCGCATACTACAGACCCGCATGAAATGGAAAAGCTGCTAGTGCAGTACTTTTTTAATTTATACTCTGATCCAGCTCCAAAGGATGCTGAGGCATCCAGGAGTTTTTGGACACTATAGATCTCCCTATTATCACAGGTGTCCAATGAGAGATGTTAGCTGCACCAATCACTCTTTTAGAAATGCAGACAGCTATCTGGGCATTCCCAGGCGGAAAATGCCCAGGACCTGATGGCTACACATCGACTTAATGAAGGGATGATGAATTCATCCTTAGGCATGTTGAGAGATGTAACTATCTCACTTATTTATAAGGCTGGGAAAGATTTTGCAGTCTGTGGCTCTTATATTCCCATTTCTTTACTGAAATCTGATTTTAAAATACTAGCTAAAATCCTGCAGCCTTAATTGGAATGCATGCTCTCCTCCATAGCGCACCATGACTAGACAGGATTTGTTAAAGGACGTGTTTCTACTGTTAATACCAGACATTTAACATCATGCCTATATCCTAAAGGTTAGGGAAAACAGGTCTAATTGTCTCACTAGATGCAAAGAAGGCATTTGATTGTATTTCCTGGCCTTTTCTGTTCTCAGTGTTGAGAAATGCGAGACTGCCAGACTGATTTTTGCAGTGGGTGAGAACCATGTATGCCACTCCCAGTACTGTTCTCTTACATAACGGGCTGCTATCCCCTTTCTTCCCTATTACCTGAGGTATAAGGCAGGGATGCCCCTTGTCTCCGCTATTTTTGATCTTGCCATAGAGCTGCTGGCAGCACTGATCAGGCAGCAGCCAGACATAATAGGATTCCAATTTTGGGCGTTCTGATTTTCTAGTCAAAACCACAGGTTTCAGGCCTGGCCTTGGTTGACATGTTTGAGAACTCTGGTGCCATATCAGGTTATAAGGTTATGAAAAATTGGAAATATTCCCAATAAGACCTAAAGCTTTAAATCCTGCATGGCAGGATTTAAAGCACTGAAAGATGGTTTCTTGTATATGGGGATTTATGTACCCAGGGACTTTGGGTGTCTTTTTTATAAGAATTATGATAATTAATTAGCTAAAGTTAAAAGTGACTTAATAAAGTGGGTGGATTTACTGATCTCCTGGGCCGGGCGTATAAAATCTCATTAAAATGAACGTTCTTCCAAAATGTTTATATCTGTTTCAGACATACCGGTTAGGGTTTTTGATAATCTTCATGGTATGATTTCTAAATCTGTGTGGCATTATCGCCAAACGTGTACCAAGTTGAGTCAATTGTGGCTTCCCAAAAGACAGGGTGTGATGGCGTTCTCCAACTTTAGAGTATATTACTGGGTGGCTCGACTGATACCCCTTAAAATTTAGTTTGAGCATGCAGAAGTGACATGGCGACCTCTAGAAAGGTTACAATCAGATGTAGTTGATTAACCCATGTTGCTGTTTATTTCACATATATGCCAACTGTGAAGATGAGTGACCAGAAATGCCCTCTATTGGCTCTTACCCTTAAGGTTTAGAGACAGGCACAGAGATATCTGGGGATAAGAACATAAGAAATTGCCATGCTGGGTCAGACCAAGGGTCCATCAAGCCCAGCATCCTGTTTCCAACAGAGGCCAAACCAGGCCACAAAAACCTGGCAATTATCCAAACACTAAGAAGATCCCATGCTACTGATGCAATTAATAGCAGTGCTATTCCCTAAGTAAACTTGATTAATAGCCATTAATGGACTTCTCCTCCAAGAACTTATCCAAACCTTTTTTGAACCCAGCTACACTAACTGCACTAACCACATCCTCTGGCAACAAATTCCAGATCTTTATTGTGCGTTGAGTGAAAAAGAATTTTCTCTGATTAGTCTTAAATGTGCTACTTGCTAACTTCATGGAATGCCCCATAGTCCTTCTATTATTTGAACATGTAAATAACCGAGTCACATCTACTCGTTCAAGACCTCTCATGATCTTAAAGACCTCTATCATATCCCCCCTCAGCCATCTCTTCTCCAAGCTGAACAGCCCTAAACTCTTCAGCCTTTCCTCATAGGGGAACTGTTCCATCCCCTTTATCATTTTGGTTGCCCTTCTCTGTGCCTTCTCCATCGCAACTATATCTTTTTTTAAATGTGGCGACCAGAATTGTACACAGTATTCAAGGTGCGGTCTCACCATGGAGCGATATAGAGGCATTATGACATTTTCCGTTTTATTAACCATTCCCTTCCTAATAATTCCTAACATTCTGTTAGCTTTTTTTGACTGCTGCAGCACACTGAGCCGACGATTTTAAAGTATTATCCACTATGATGCCTAGATCTTTTTCCTGGGTGGTAGCTCCTAATATAGAACCTAACATCGTGTAACTACAGCAAGGGTTATTTTTCTCTATATGCAACACTTTGCACTTGTCCATATTAAATTTCATCTGCCATTTGGATGCCCAATCTTCCAGTCTTGCAAGGTCCTCCTGTAATGTATCACAGTCTGCTTGTGATTTAACTACTCTGAATAATTTTGTATCATCCGCAAATTTGATAACCTCACTCATTGTATTCCTCTCCAGATCATTTATATATATATTGAAAAGCACCAGTCCAAGTACAGATCCCTGGGGCACTCCACTGTTGGAGTCAAACTTTATTATTCATGGCTCCCATACATGGTAAGTCCATTGTGATAAGACTTACTTTTTCTCTGGTCTTTAGAGAATGGAAACAATGCGGTCTGTATAGCTTAGCACAACTACGGGAGGATAGGCAGTTTCAAACCTTTTCAGTTCTTGAGATTGGAATTTGATCTTCCCAAGCGCACACATGCAAATTATCTGCAATTACGACACACGATCTCCGCTTTTAAAGATCTGACTACTCCTCTCCCTGAACTTAACGGGATGGAAAAATACCTCTCAGATCCATATACATCACAGGTTTTAATGAACTAGCGTAATATGGATCTGGGAGTCTCACTTAATGCCCAAGTGTGGCGAGCAATTTGGTTAAATGCGCATCACAGTTCTGTGTCAACATTGGGTTGAGCTTATGGTTTGATTGCTGCAAAGAACCTATCAACACCATTATATTATTCTTATTTCCAACATATAACCTACAGTGCTATATGGTGGACTGCGGTGCTGGAGGGGATGTAGTGAAAGGCTCATATGTGGTGGCACTGTGTGGGAGTTAGGCAGTTCCGGAATAAAGTGACAGAAGAAACTGCTCATATATTTAATCTTTCCATTTACATAGTGCCTATTATGGGTCTATTGAGATGGATCGCTTAATCCCAGAAAGTACAGAAGCTTGGTTAGCTAATTACTGTTAGCGGCACGTTTTACCATCACAACCTTTTGGAAAAGAAACCCATATATTGCGCATTAGACTAAACTACAAAATACTGCGGATACTGAGTGCCTAAGATATGCTATGAGACATGAGCAATTTAAGTACAATGCTATTTGGGGACCTTTTCAAAAATATCCTGCAGAATACAGAAGGTAATGTCTTTGATTTCTGCCCTTACTATTCATTTTTGTGGCAGAGTAAGGTAACCTGCTGTTAAGCTATGCCTTTTTTGAATGTCTGTCTTGGTTACCGGTATATTTGGCTGAACTGATATGTAATGCCTAAAGAAACACTGTTATACTTAACATCGTATACCAAGGAAATTTTACAAATAAGCAGGGACATTCATCAAATTGTGATGGGCCGTTATCACGTTGCGATTTGGAAATTCAAATTAGGGAAAGGGGAGGAGTTTGGGTGGGGTTAAGGTAGGGTTAAGGAAATTTAGGGGCATGCAGCATTGCGTTCAATAATGTATCGCACATTATCGTCCGCATTAGTGCCTACAACTATTTCATTGGCGCTACAGGGGCAACAGTGTGCAGCGCGGCTGTAACCTCAGCAGGCAAAAACGCAGTGCCGCAATGTGGTCACCTGCTCGCTATCACCCCCCCCCCCCCGGCTGCTTTTTTTCTTGCAGGTGATCATTTCGCTATAATTATAGTGAAATGAGGAATCCAGAACAAAGAGTTTAAAAAAAAAACAAAGATACACAACCTGAATAGCCTGGGCATCAATACCGCCTTTATAATGCTCAGGACTCAAGGTTCTGCACAGACTGTGACCATACTGGGAAGATGAGATGCCCATCTATAAGAGTACAGTTGCACTGCAGTCCAATCTAGCCAAACAACTGATTCTTCCATTAAGCAAGAAGAGTGCCGCCAGCTAGAGTTTATGAACATAAGATATGCCATACTGGGTCAAATCAAGGGTCCATCCAGCCCAGTATCCTGTTTCCAACAGTGGTCAATCCAAGTCACAAGTACCTTAACATTAGATAAATCACAAGCTACCATTGCTTATTAATTACCGTAATAGCAGTTTATGGATTTTTACTCTAGGAAATTATTCAAACCTTTTTTAAACCCAGTTACACTAACTGCTGTAAACCACATCCTCTGGCAATGAATTCCAGAGTTTAACTATGCGCTGAGTGAAAAAGAATTTTCCTCAATTTGTTTTAAATGAGCTACTTGCTAACTTCATGAAGTGCTCCCTGGTCCTTCTATTAGCTGAAAGAGTAAATAACAGATTTAAAATTAACTTATTCAAGTCCTTTCATGATTTTGTAGACTTCTGTCACATCCCCCCCTCAGTCGCCTCTTCTCCAAACTGAACAGCCCTAACTTCTTTAGCCTATTCTCATAGGGCAGCCATTCCATGGTCCTTGTCATTTTGGTAACCCTTCTCTGCACTTTCTCCAGTGCAGCTATATCCTTTTTGAGATGCGCTGACCAGAACTGCACACAGTATTCAAGGTATGGTCTCACCATGGACCATTATGACATCCTCCGTTTTATTTGCCATTCCCTTCCTAATAATTCCTAACATTGTTTACTTTTTTAATCACCAGAGTACACTGAGCAGACTATTTTAATGTATTATCCACTATGACACCTAGCTCTTTCCTGGGTGGTAACTCATAAGATGGAACCTAACATTGTGTAACTACAGCAAGGGTTATTTTTTCCTATATGCATCACATTGCACTTCTCAACATTAAATTTCATCTCCCATTTGGAAGCCCAATCTTCCAGCCTCGCAAAGTCCTCCTGCAATTCATCAAAATCAGCTTGAGATTTAACTACTCTGCATAATTTAGTGTCATCCGCAAATTTGATCACCTCATTCTTCGTACCCCTTTCCAGATCATTTAAGTATAATAAAAGGCACTGTTCCAAGTACAGATTCCTGAGGCACTCCACTGTTTAGCTTTTCCAGTGTGAAAATTGACCATTTAATCCTACCGTCTCCTGTCTTTTAATCAACTTGCAATCAACAAAAGGACATCGCCTCCTATCCCATGACATTTTAGTTTTCTTAGAAGCCTCTCATGCGGGACTTTGTTGAACGCCTTCTGAAAATCCAAATACACCACATCTACTGGTTCATCTTTGTCCACATGTTTATTCACCCTTTCAAAAAAAAAAAATGTAGGAGATTTGTGAGGCAAGACTTCATCTGGGTAAATCCATGTTGGCTGTGTCCCATCAAACCATGTTATCTAAATGTTTTATGATTTTATTCTTTATAACAGTTTCCACAATTTTTCCCGGCACTGAAGTCAGGCTCAGCGGCCTACAGTTTCCCCAATCACCCCTGGATCCCTTTTTAAATATAGGGGTTACATTGGCTATCTTCCAATCTTCAGGTACATAGGATGCTTTTAATGATAGGTTACAAATTAATTGAAATAGGTCTGAAATTTCATTTTTTAATTCTTTCAGACCCCTGGGGTGTATATCATCTGGTCCAGGTGACTTACTACTCTTCAGTTTGTCAATCAGGCCTACCACATCTTCCAGGTTTACCATATTTGATTCAGTTGATCTGAATCATCACCCTTGAAAACCTTCCCCGGAATGGGTCTCTCTCCAACATCCTCTTCAGTAAACACTGAAGCAAAGAAATTGTTTAATCTTTCCGCAATCTATGAGTAGCTCAGGTGAGCAGTCCAATGGTGGTACACCGTTGGAGGTGCACCAGGTAGAGTAGCATTTCCATTTATAGTTATAATTTTTCCTCGTTGAGAGTTTCTTGGATTCTAACAAGATGACTTGTGCCAAAGTGGAAACTCTCTGTTCTGTTAAAAGGAGCCTCTCAACCTCCACGCTGTCAAGTGGAGAGATGAGTGTAGTGGGTGTAGAAGTGTCCCTTGATCTTGGCAGAGAAGATCTTGGCGGTTCGGTAATCGAACTGGATCCATGATGGATAGTCTGAGAAGGAAACTGTACCATGGTTTCCTCGGCCAAGCCGGGGCGATGAGTATCAGTTGAGCTTTGTCTGCTATGCACTTTTGAATTGTCCTTGTTATGAGTGGTATAGGAGGATAGGCGTACAGGAAGCCTGTCGTCCAAGGGATGAGAAAGGCATCTTGAGCGATCCTGAATTGGCTTGGTCTTATCGAGCAGAATTTGGGAACTTGAGCATTGATCTCCATTGCAAAGAGGTCTATCGAAGGTGGCCCCACTGCATAAATATGTCTTGGGCTACTTCTGAATTGAGTGCCCATTCGTGAGGATGAAAGATGCGGCTTAGCCTGTCCGCTCTTGTGTTTGCCACGCCTGGTAGGTACATTGCCTGCAGATGTATGCAGTTTCGATGAGCGTGTTCGAAGATTGTCAGGGTCTCCTTGGACAGGGACCATGAACCGGACCCTCCTTGTTTGTTGATGTAAAACATCGCCACTTGATTGTCCGTGTAGATCATGACCCTGCGGCCTTTCAGGTGGTCTTGAAACACTTGTAGTGCATTACGAATCGCTCTGAGTTCTATTAAATTTATTTGCAGGTTCTGCTCTGAGATTGTCCATAAACCTTGCGTTTCGTAGATCTCGAGATGTGCTCCCCATCCCTTGCGAGACACATCTGTGGTTAATACTGCGTTGTGAGGCGGGGAACTGAACAATGCTCCCTTGGACATGGTGGAATCTAGCAGCCACCATGTTATATCCTCTCTCATCTCGGAGGTCAATAATAACTTCTGTGTCAACGGTTGTGAGTGTTGCTTCCATTGGCGTTTTAGTCCCCTTTGCAGGCGTCTCATGTGTAGCCTGGTGTTGGGGATCGTGAAAATGGCCACTGCCACGTGGCCTAGGACTACTAAAATTTGTCTCGCCGAAGGTGTCTGAGTATGCTTCAATCCATGTAGAAATAGTGGAAAGTGTTCTAAACATCAAAATCACAGAACATATAGAAAGACATGGTTTAATGGAACAAACTCAGCATGGCTTTACCCAAGGCAAGTCTTGCCTCACAAATCTGCTTCACTTTTTTAGTTTAGTTTATTGTATTTCTATACAGTCACATCAGACGTGCCTTCACACCGGTTTACAGAGTATAAAACATATAATAAATACAGTACATTTATAAATAGTAATAACTAACTCTGTTAAAAGTATGAAATAAGTTAGTTATTAAAAGCAATAAGAGTAAAATAGGTCAAATAAAATATAAGATTAAAACAAATACTCAAAAACACAATAACAGCAGACAAACCATAAAAACTCAGCCCAATTAATTCAATAAGGTGGTATAACTGGTGTTTCTTATTTGTATCTTACTAGGTCTTCCTTATTTGGTGTTTGATGTTAAAAGCTCATATTCGGTAAAAGCACATTTAAATAGCCAAGTCTTGAGGTCAGTTTTAAATTGTTTTTTTTCGGTACATAGCCTCAATGACAATGGTAAGGAGTTCCACAATTTTGCTCCAGCGACAGACAATACACGTTCCCTCACTTGGGTAAGTCTTGCCGATTTAATATTGGGAATTGATAACAAGCCCTTATTAGCCGATCTCAGGTCTCTCTGAGGTATGTGCAGGCATAGAGATGTATTCAGCCATTCCGTTCGCTCCCCGTGTACAACATTTTGAATTAAACAGGCCACTTTATATTGTACGCGATATTGGATTGGAAGCCAATGAAACTTGATCAAAGTGGGAGTAATATGGTCACATTTCCGTTTACCAGACAGAACGCGTGCTGCTGCGTTCTGCAAGACCTGTAGTGGTCTAATATTTGAGACAGGTAAGCCAAGTAATAGAGAATTACAATAGTCAAGGTTCGCAAAAATAAGGCTCTGTAAAACAGATCTAAAATCTTTAAAATCTAAAAATGGCTTTAACTTTCTTAAAGTTAATAGTTTGAAATAACCATCTTTCAATTTGGCGGCAATATGCTTTTTAAAGGAGAATTCAGTGTCTATAATAATTCCTAAGTCACGGGTGTAAAAAACAGGACTTATTTTAGTATTAGCATTTAACATCAAATCTGGAATATTTTTGACATGACATTTGCGTTCAAGAAGCACGATTTCAGTTTTGTCCATATTCAGAACTAAACGCAAGTGTTGAAGTAGCTGTTTTAAAGATAAAATATACATTTTAACGATTTCTAACGTGGCCTCTACTGAATTTTCAATAGGCACTAAAAACTGAATATCGTCAGCATACAAATAAAATGTTAAACCAAGCCCATTTAAAAAGTGACATATAGGTAAAACATAAATATTAAAAAGAGTGGCTGATAATGTAGAACCCTGCGGAACACCAGTCTGAAAGACGAATTTTTCAAAGGTAGCATTATTGATTTTTACACAAAAAGACCTATTATTAAGAAAAGATGTAAACCATTGAAGTACCGTGCCTCCTATGCCAATTTCAGTAAGACGTTTCAATAAAACCCCATGGTCCACAGTGTCAAAGGCAGAAGACAAATCTAAAAGGACCAAAAAATAACTTTTACCATTATCAAAACCCCGTAACACTGTGTCCATGAGAGCATTTAAAAGAGTTTCTGTATTAAAATTCTTTCTAAAACCGTACTGGTCGGGAAATAAAATGTTGTTGACTTCCAAATAATCATCAAGTTGTTTTTGGCTTACTTTTTCCATTATTTTCGCTAAAAATGACAGATTAGAGATAGGTCTGTAGTTTTTCAATTGAGTGTTGTCCAAAGTGGGTTTTTTCAAGATAGGTTTAATCCACATCTCTCTCGTTCTCCCATCCTTTAAGTTCTTCCTCCAGGTACTTCCCTATTTCCTCAAAGTCTGTGTTTTTGAACTGTAAAACTCGGGTCTTTGTGGTTCTTTTCCCTATTCTTTTAGTGATGGTTTAATATCACTAAAAGAATAGGGAAAAGAACCACAAAGACCCGAGTTTTACAGTTCAAAAACACAGACTTTGAGGAAATGGGGAAGTACCTGGAGGAAGAACTTAAAGGATGGGAGAACGAGAGAGATGTGGATCAGCAGTGGACCAATCTAAAAGGAACAATCACCAAGGCAACTGCTCTATACGTTAGAAATGTAAAGAAAAGCAAAAGAAAATTGAAACCTATCTGGTTCTCAAAGGAGGTGGCTGACAAAATTAAAGCTAAAAGAACAGCATTCAAGACATATAAAAGATCCCAAAGGGAGGAACACAAAGAAGAATATTTGTATCAACTGAGGGAGACGAAGAAATTAATCAAGTTGGCAAAAAGTCAAGCAGAAGAGAGGATTGCCAAGGAGATAAAAAATGGTGACAAAACATTTTTCAGATACATCAGTGAAAAGAGAAAGATCCAAAGTGGTATAGTGAAATTGAAAGGTGCTAATGATCAATGTGTGGAGGGAGACGAAGAAATGGCAGAAATATTAAACGAATACTTCAGCTCTGTGTTCACTAAAGAAGACCCTGGAGAAGGACCATCTCTACACAACAAAAAACTGGTGGGAAGTGGAATAGATGAAAATCCTTTTACAGTAGAAAATGTGTGGGAAGAGCTAAAGAACCTGAAAGTGGACAAAGCCATGGGGCCTGATGGGATTCATCCAAGGATATTGAGGGAGCTCAGAGATGTTCTGGCGGCTCCGCTGTGTGACCTGTTCAATAGATCCCTAGAAACAGGAGTGGTGCCGAGTGATTGGAGAAGAGCGGTGGTGGTCCCGCTTCACAAGAGTGGGAACAGGGAGGAGGCTGGCAACTACAGACCGGTCAGCCTCACTTCGGTGGTGGGAAAAGTAATGGAGTCACTGCTGAAAGAGAGAATAGTGAACTATCTACAGTCCGGAGAATCGATGGACCAGAGGCAACATGGATTCACCAGGGGAAGATCCTGTCAGACAAATCTGATTGACTTTTTTGACTGGGTAACCAAGGAATTGGATCGAGGAAGAGCGCTCGATATCATATACTTGGATTTCAGCAAAGCTTTTGACACGGTTCCGCACAGGAGACTGGTGAATAAAACGAGAAGCTTGGGAGTGAGTGCCGAGGTGGTGACCTGGATTGCAAATTGGTTGACGGACAGAAGACAATGTGTGATGGTAAATGGATCCTTCTCTGAAGAGAGAGCGGTTTTAAGTGGTGTACCGCAAGGATCAGTGTTGGGACCGGTCCTGTTCAATACCTTTGTGAGCGACATTGCGGACGGGATAGAAGGCAAGGTTTGTCTTTTCGCGGATGACACTAAGATCTGCAACAGAGTGGACACGCCGGAAGGAGTGGAGAGAATGAGACGGGATCTAAGGAAACTGGAAGAGTGGTCGAAGATATGGCAGCTGAGATTCAATGCCAAGAAGTGCAAAGTCATGCATATGGGGAGTGGAAACCCGAATGAACTGTATTCGATGGGGGGGGAAAGGCTGATGTGCACGGAGCAGGAGAGGGACCTTGGGGTGATAGTGTCTAATGATATGAAGTCTGCGAAACAATGCGACAAGGCGATAGCAAAAGCCAGAAGAATGCTGGGCTGCATAGAGAGAGGAATATCGAGTAAGAAAAGGGAAGTGATTATTCCCTTGTACAGGTCCTTGGTGAGGCCTCACCTGGAATACTGTGTTCAGTTCTGGAGACCGTATCTACAAAAAGACAAAGACAAGATGGAAGCGGTACAGAGAAGGGCGACCAGGAAGGTGGAGGATCTTCATCGGATGACGTACGAGGAGAGATTGAAGAATCTAAATATGTACACCCTGGAGGAAAGGAGGAGCAGAGGTGATATGATACAGACCTTCAGATACTTGAAAGGTTTTAATGATCCAAAGACAACGACAAACCTTTTCCGTAGGAAAAAAATCAGCAGAACCAGGGGTCACGATTTGAAGCTCCAGGGAGAAAGATTCAGAACCAATGTTAGGAAGTATTTCTTCACGGAGAGGGTGGTGGATGCCTGGAATGCCCTTCCGGAGGATGTGGTGAAGACCAGAACTGTGAAGGACTTCAAAGGGGCGTGGGATAAACACTGTGGATCCATAAGGTCAAGAGGCCGCCAATGAAGAGTGGGTGACTCGCCAGAATGATGGCTACTGCCTGGAGACAATACCCTTAGGGGTAGATTTTAAGAGGCGCGCGAACAGCCTACTTTTGCTTGCGCATCAGACTCAAGCAAAAGTACGCTGGATTTTAGTAGATACGCGCGGAGCCGCGCGTATCCACTAAAATCCTGGATCGGCGCGCGCAAGGCTATCGATTTTGTATAGCCTGCGCGCGCCGAGCCGCGCTGCCTCCCCCCGTTCCCTCCAAGGCCGCTCCGAAATCGGAGCGGCCTCGGAGGGAACTTTCCTTTGCCCTCCCCTCACCTTACCCTCCCTTCCCCTACCTAACCCACCCACCCGGCCCTGTCTACACCCCCCCCTTACCGTTGTCGGGGGATTTACGCCTCCCGGAGGGAGACGTAAATCCCCGCGCGCCAGCGGGCCTGCTGCGCGCCGGGCCGCGACCTGGGGGCGGGTATGGAGGGCGCGGCCACGCCCCCGGGCCGTAGCCACGCCCCGTACCCGCCCCCAAAACGCGGCCGACACGCCCCCGAAACGCCGCGTCGACCGGGCCCGCCCCCGACACGCCCCCCTCCGAAAACCCCGGGACGTACGCGAGTCCCGGGGTCTGCGCGCGCCGGTAGGCCTATGTAAAATAGGCTTACCGGCGCGCAGGGCCCTGCTCGCCTAAATCCGCCCGGTTTTGGGCGGATTTAGGCGAGCAGGGCGCTGAAAATCCGCCCCTTATTCAATAAACGTACACATGCTTACTGTGACTCCAACATCGTTCTAGCTTCAACAGCAAGAGGAAATGTGGAATAAAGGATCTGCACTCACAAAGGGGGGAGTAGCTGGCTTGTTACGGCGGTTACTACCCCAAACCAAATAAGCCTGTTACTTCAATTTCTATGCAAATACAGCAGAGCTCTCTGCTTCAACGGCAGGGGAGAAGAAAAAAGGGTTCACACTCACAAAGCGGGGAGTAGCTGGCTTGTTACGGCGGTTACTACCCCAAACCAAATAAGCCTGATACTTCACTTTCGATGCATATCCAGCATAGCTCCCTGCTTCAACGGCAGGGGAGAAGAAAAACAACCAATAAGGGCTGTATAACATAGTCTGAGTAAAACAAATAAGCATGGGTGTAGCTTGCTTATTGCAGCGGTTACTACCCCTACTACCCCTAACTTATCAGCTAGATATTCACTTGGATGCAGCTCCATCACTGCTTTCTACATTAATGGTGGGGGTGGAAGGGAAATAGAACCAAGAGCTAAGAGAAACAGATAAGTATGAGAGAAAAAAGTGTGTGAAGCTTGCTGGGCAGACTGGATGGGCCATTTGGTCTTCTTCTGCCGTCATTTCTATGTTTCTATAATTATTGCGTTCTTTAAAATTTCAGGGACGATTCCCTCTGATAGTGATGCATTGACAATATCAGCAATAAATGGTGCTATAGTATTAGCAATTGTCTTGAGATTGCAAACTTGAATCGGATCAATCAGATGTTTAGCCGGATTAAGTTTTTTTTTTATCAGGGATTCGATCTCTAGTGATGAGGCAGTATCAAATGAGTCCCACTTTATATCAGGTTTTAAAGGTAACCTAACTTCTTGGTCTGGGCAACTGTTCTGACTAGAAATAAGTAAGTCTATTTTTTCTTTAAAAAAGATAGCGACTTCATTCAGACAGTCTGTTAGGGAAATTGCAGAATCAGCTGCAGCACTGACATTCGGCCTGGAGTGAAGATGACCTGACTATCTATCCTTCAGTATTGTTTAGACTGGAACTGCTGGCAGGGATTGTGAGTTAGACTGGAACTGCTGGCAGGGATAGTGAATAATCCTATCCTGCACGCACACTTGTTTACATTGGGCTATAAAGGACGAACAGCTATGGCTGACAAACTGAGAGAGTTCCTTTGCTGACAAGCAAAGTGATGCTTTGTTCTTTGTAGACATACAAAGAGAACAGGGACCCCTTTTTCGCCTGTGATGCGCTCTCTCCTTGCCAGGCTGATGATGAAAAGGGTGTTGTGAGTATTGACCAAAATATTGTGCACGGATACAGATGAATATGCTTAGCAATAATGCTTAAGAACTGTACATGCTTAGAACTGTATACTTTAGTACTTAGAACTGTATATGTTTAGAATTGTATACTTTAGTGCTTAGAACTGTATATATAGAATTGTATATTTTAGTACTTAGAACTGTATACCTTTAATACTTAGAATTATTAAGATTGTACCTTTAATACTTAGAATTATTAAGATTGTATATCAATAAACATATTATTTTACTTTTACCTTATTCTTGCCTACCTGATTCCTTACATTTGGCGACGAGGGTGGGATGGCTTTATTTAAAAAGGCTTTATTTAAAAAGAAAGCAAAGCAGCCATCCGAACCTGTTACTCCTGTGGATGTTAAAATCCCAGGATGGGAAAAAATTCCCTACTCTGTGCTGGCACAGGAATGGGCAATGAATATGGGATTGGCAGAAGCATGGGATGTAGGTAGCGAGCCTGTAAATATTGTAGAAAAATTACAAGAAGTACCAGTAAAAAAAGGGAAGGAACTAGAGGCAGTAGGAAGACGTGGCTGGCTTTTATTGACAGGATACAGAAAGTGTCACGAAGAAAAGCACAGCTTGCAATTGAAATTAGTTGAACTAAAAAAGCAATGGATGGTCTGCTAAAAGACAACATTATGTTGCGATGCCACTTAGAAACAGTTTCCCAGAAAGCAGACCATTATCAATCAGTGGCAGAACGGGCGGCTGTGCGGCTGGCACAGCATAAATATCGAAAGCGTAGGGGACAAGTGAATAAAATGAAAAATGAATGGAATCCCGAAACATGGGACGGGAATATTTGGGATTCCACAGATACAGACAGTGCAGGAGGCAGAAGTAGAATCCCCGTCGAAAATAAATACTGTCGAACAAGCATGCCCTATTGTTCGGCAAGCAGTAGAACAGGAGGCTACCCAAGTGTTAGAAGATTTCACACAGCAAGATAGAATGGGGCATGAATTTCCCGCTATACAGATACAGAAAGTTAGTGACCAGCCTTTAAAGGCAGCTGGATATACTCCTAATTTAACTTCAGAGCACCAACTCCCAACCCCCACTATCCCCCTACTGAATCAGCCTACAGGGAACCACGAGCAGAGTTCATTGTACTCCAGTTATAGAATTAGATTCCCCAGCCCGTGAACAGATTAATGAAACATTTGGAGCCTGTGGCTATCAGCATAATGACCCAGCCTCTTTAAAACCTTTAGACAAGTGTTTAAGAACAATTGAGGGACAGAATGAAAAGTGTCGTGAGACAACAGCAGATAGGGTAGATGCCCCAGTTGCACACAATACCCCAGTAACACACAATACCAGGTTTAGGAAAAGGGGAGTGCCTGGCAACACTGAGTTACATTTTATTTCCCCTTCATTCCTTTCTTTGCAGTAGTAGAACACTTTTTTGTTCTGTCGCTCTTACACAAATGTGTCATGATTATGTATCCCATTCTGTGTGTATTTAACTTTAGCATTATGTGACAACATAAGGTGTCGCTTGTTAGAAGGTGTCGTTTGTTAGGAATCACAAGGACACTAATCTAGAATTAAAAGCAGCAACTAAGAAAAAGCACTTTTTAGAGCAGCAGTATGTGGGAAGAATCCATGGCATTCTAATGCCTTAGCAGACAAATTCTTTTGATGATGTAGAAAATAAGATTTCTAAGTATATCCATGCCACAATGCTCAAAAATGAGCACAGCCTTCATATGACTTTTGTTAATTACAAATACTTGGTCACAACGCTTTAAGATAGGCTAAAAACTGGAGAAAAAAAAATATTTTTTTTTCCTTTTCCCTGCCCATTTGGCAAAAGATATACAACGCTATGAGCAGTGTAAGACTGATTTAAGTGAGACTTAGAAATCCTTTGGGAACACCATAAAACCAAATCCTCCTCTGATTATAAGAATGAAACATAAGGTAATATAAACACCACTGCGAACAGAGGAGCAAATGATCCAGAAGAGGGGGGAGTGAAAATCCGCCATTGCATACATCTGTGACAGGATGTTAAAGGGAAGCCTAGAAGTTTTGTGGCATTTGTTATTGAGAAAAGGACATACAGAAAAAAATTGTCACAAACCCCTGGATTTTACTTTCAGTATTTACCTTCCCTTCCCGGCAGGCCCCTATGTGGCCTCAGCTGATAACCTAATGAAAAGCTTGTAATATTTTAATTGTGCAGCTATAGATTTAGCTAAAAGATTTTACAGAAGCAGGGAGAGACTAAACTTTTTTTTCTTTCTCCCATCTATCCCACATGACTAAACTTGAAGGAATGTAAACAATTCTGGTTTCCGTGATTAAGCAATTAGAATCTTTTAGTTAGAAGATAATCAAAGTAGTGATTTTTAACCTTAACGGTGCTGCTCAGTTACTTATAGCTAGCCGTTTAATACTTTGTAATGTGATTTAAAAGATTAGAATTAACCTCTCTTTGTATGTGAGATTTTTCTTTTACAGACTTACAAGAATAAAAGCTGCCGTACAGGAAACTGAGGGTTTTTCTTTCTCCTAGATTTTGTTTTTTTTCTGAACAGATCTGTTTTAAAAATTCTGATTTTTGCTTAATTTTGGATCCAAAGATTTTTTGTTTTTACTTTTAAAAGGCCTACTTTTTGAAAAGTGCACTGAATAACAATAGCTTCTGACGTCATTTAAGTGAAGCAGTCACTGCTAAAGTTTTATGGACAAAATGTTTTAATAATGTTTTAGAGTATATTATGCTAAGGGGTGACACTTGATTACTTGCAAGTATAGTTTTACCCAAGAGAACGGAATGTATTTGTCTTCCCTACTACGAAAACACAATTCTGAGTCTCCACAGCTGCACTTTGTTTTGCAGAGCTGTCTCCAGTCAAGGCCTAGTATACTAGATAACAGTACTTGCCCATCATTACTTTAGGTAAAGGTTCAAGTGCTGCTGTCCGTAATTCTCCACTCCAAGAAGGGGGGCCATCCCGTAGATACTGTCAGCAAAATCTTTAAGAAGCTAAGCAGGCTTGAAGGGGGGTCTAGCTAGTAAAGCAACCCCACAAGCTTTTCCTTGCAAATTCCAATTGCTTTTATTATGTTTCACAGAAGTACATGTTTTGTTTTGTTTTCTTCAGCAATGAGGGCAGAGATCTGAGTTTCTGCTGACTGAATTTATATTATTCCACAGTGGCTCCGAAGGCAAAGAAGAAAGCTGTCCCTGCTAAGACCGAGGCCAAGTTAGAGTGCCTTGTAGTAGCGCCTCCTTGAGGCTTAACAGAAATACGAAATAATTTGACTGTAATCATTCTTATAATAATTTTGTTGTATGCCAGATTTTATTTTCCAGGTCGACAGCCTTCCTGCCATGAAAGAAGTGAGACTAATATTTTTCTTTTTTCCAGATTTTTCCAGGTTATTTTCTTTTCCACTTTTAAACAGAATTCTGATTTTTGTTTTACCCTGGCCAATTCAAACATTTTCCAGTTTTTTTCTGGTCTAACTTTACTTTTTGATTTAATTTTTGAGCTCACAATATGTGTTAATTGTTGTTTTGTCTTTTGTGCAATGCATAGATGTGTGACAGTTTGAGTGAAAGGATGTCTAAGCATCTGGGTTGCTTTTGTCTGAATATTGTGTTACTTTATAGAAAAGTGGAGAAACAAAGAAGGGATTAGATATTATGTAGCTGTTTCTTTGACTTATGATAAAATTATATTGAATATCCATATGAATAGTGTATATAGGGATTATTGCATACGAGAAGTTATTGATTTTATTGTAGAGTTTCTTATTTACTTAATTTTGGTTTTTATTCATCTTATATCAGGTATTAATCCATACACACAAACATCTGAATTAGTGCTGGGAGTGCAGCGGGTGTACTTCGAGGACAGCTTCCAGAGTGCTGTGCTGCAAGACATATTCACTTCATTTGTCATTGACCTCATAACTTGAAGTCATCCCACCTTTACCACAGAAGATACCTTGAATCTTTCATTTTATGGACTGAAGTGCTCAGAATTTCCTTGTTCCATGGGGGTGGCCTTACTTAGACACTCAGTAGTACCTAGTCACACTGTTACTTGCAATTGTTATTATTTTGATTCTCATGTTAATGATACCATTTGAATTGATGCAGTTTTATTGCTCTGTAATTGCTCTTCTCTGTGTTAATGGTTCAGACAATTTTTTTTTTTTTTAGAAAGACCTAGACTAGATTTTTGAAACAGTACTTTTTGTTGGTTTTTTTTTGGCACCACCAGGGGGTGGGGGAGTATGTACTACACCTGAGTTTAACTGTTCCAGATACCTAAAAGAGAAGGAGATTAGCAGGCTGCATGCTGCCAGTGGGAGATGCTGTTGAGCAAGGACCTAAGACCATACTTCATCGAGGGGTGGAGAGGCACCCAAATAACTGCACATATGGACGCAGGCTATACTGAGCGCAGTAGGCCTGATGCTGGATAATCAATGAAAGGTGGCCTATATATATATCCTGATGAGCTGGGTGTCCCCCAGAAGTCAGAGAGGCCAACCACATACAACAAGAAGAATGGAGATCGCAATGGATGACAGAAGATTCAAGATACTGAGACCAATCACTGTGGATACTCCTGGAAGGCCACAGGCACGCCTTGCTACTGTTTTAAATTGGGCAGATCTCTGTGTCAGTTAAACTCCAGGGCCATGCAGTTTAGATGGGGCTTAGGTATTGATAAGGATATTCTGACCCATTGCTCAGAAGGAGCTTTTTCTTGCAAATCTGATAGTAGCCCTTGTTTTTCTATATTTGCTAGTCCTGAGAGGACCAGCGTTTCATGCATGTTCAATTACATATTGTTTTGACCTATGTAAATATAGATTAGCACACTGCATCTCATTAATTACAGCACATATTAGCCTGTTTGAATAAGTCTATAGATATTGTGTCACTTAAAACTCTATTTGTAGCTGAACATCTTCATTCTTTGAGTCACAAAATCATTGACGACTGGTCGCTCCGCTATGTTAAATTGGCTCCTACACCCTATCATACTTGTCATGTGTATTTGTATCCTGTGTTGACCCATTGTGTTCACCAATTAAGTTGGCCACACCCTCTTACTATAGCCTCTTCCACTGCTGTGGATTGCAGGACATGATTACTCAGGGGTGGAGTGTTAGGGAAATTGCAGAATCAGCTGCAGCACTGACATTCGGCCTGGAGTGAAGATGACCTGACTATCTATCCTTGAGTATTGTTTAGACTGGAACTGCTGGCAGGGATAGTGAGTAATCCTATCCTGCACGCACACTTGTTTACATTGGGCTATAAAGGACGAACAGCTATGGCTGACAAACTGAGAGAGTTCCTTTGCTGACAAGCAAAGTGATGCTTTGTTTTTTGTAGACATACAAAGAGAACAGGGACCCCTTTTTCGCCTGTGATGCGCTCTCTGCTTGCCAGGCTGATGATGAAAAGGGTGTTGTGAGTATTGACCAGAATATTGTGCACGGATACAGATGAATATGCTTAGCAATAATGCTTAAGAACTGTACATGCTTAGAACTGTATACTTTAGTACTTAGAACTGTATATGTTTAGAATTGTATACTTTAGTGCTTAGAACTGTATATGTTTAGAATTGTATATTTTAGTACTTAGAACTGTATACCTTTAATACTTAGAATTATTAAGATTGTACCTTTAATACTTAGAATTATTAAGATTGTATATCAATAAACATATTATTTTACTTTTACCTTATTCTCGCCTACCTGGTTCCTTACACAGTCCTACCACATTTGATGGAAATTTAGTTAAATTGTTCACAATCCTAAAAAGTTCTCGGGGATTATGCAATGATTTTTCTAGTTTTGTTCTGAAAAACTCCTTTTTTGCACTCTCTATACTTTTTTTATATTGATGTAAGGCCATCCTGTATGTGGCTAAAGTTTTGGTTGTTTTATCTCTTCTCCATGTCAATTCAAGTTTTTTTAAGATATGTTTTTTTATTTTTAAATCTTTGTTAAACCAAGGGTTTGAAGATTGTTTGGGTTTGATTTCTCTAATTATTAAGGGGCATAATTTCTTTGCAATTTTGGAGCAATTAACAAACCAATCTGAGGTTAGATTAGTGACATTGTTGGCAGAAGGATTATCTTTGAGCTTTTCAAATTCAAGATTCAAATCATCGCAGCTAGGTTTAGATTGGTACGTAATATGGATAGGATTATTCTGTATTATACGAGTAGGATAGTCAAAACTAGCTTCGGAGTATATTAAAAAATGGTCAGACCAGGGGACTTGCGAAATGTTTGAACTAATGCTGGAACATAGTTTAGAGTTAACAAATATTAAATCTAATGCATGGCCGGCCTTATGCATTGGGGCCCGTGATACAAGATTGTACCCGAGTGCTTCTAAGGAACCACAAAGAATAGAGGCAGTTGAATCAGAGACGATATCATCGGCATGTACATTAAAATCTCCTAAAATTAAAGATGGTTTATCGGTATTCATTACTAACATTAGACATTCAATGAGAGGAGATACATTATGATCTAAAAGCTTAGGCGGGCAATACAATATACACAGTTGTAATTGATCTGAGTCAAACACTGTTACTTCATAGGGAGAGACTATTGAGGTAGGAACAATTTTCATCTGAAACTGCTTCTTAATTATTAACATTATGCCTCCACCTCTACGAATACATCTTGGAATGGAAAAAAGATCATAGTTAGTAGAAACTAATTGATTCAAAGTAACACTGTCTGTGGTCTTCAGCCACGTTTCTGTAATACCAAAAAAATCCGGATTTTTTTCATTTATTAAATCTACAATTAAAGGAGTTTTTTTTGCTTATTGCCTGGATGTTAATTAAGAAAAAGGTTTTGAAGGAGTTAATCAACATGTGGATAAAGGTGAACTGGTAGATATAGTATACTTGGATTTTCAGAAGGCGTTTGACAAAGTTCCTCATGAGAGGCTTCTAGGAAAAGTAAAAAGTCATGGGATAGGTGGCGATGTCCTTTCGTGGATTGCAAACTGGCTAAAAGACAGGAAACAGAGAGTAGGATTAAATGGACAATTTTCTCAGTGGAAGGGAGTGGACAGTGGAGTGCCTCAGGGATCTGTATTGGGACCCTTACTGTTCAATATATTTATAAATGATCTGGAAAGAAATACGACGAGTGAGATAATCAAATTTGCAGATGACACAAAATTGTTCAGAGTAGTTAAATCACAAGCAGATTGTGATAAATTGCAGGAAGACCTTGTGAGACTGGAAAATTGGGCATCCAAATGGCAGATGAAATTTAATGTGGATAAGTGCAAGGTGATGCATATAGGGAAAAATAACCCATGCTATAATTACACAATGTTGGGTTCCATATTAGGTGCTACAACCCAAGAAAGATCTAGGTGTCATAGTGGATAACACATTGAAATCGTCGGTACAGTGTGCTGCGGCAGTCAAAAAAGCAAACAGAATGTTGGGAATTATTAGAAAAGGAATGGTGAATAAAACGGAAAATGTCATAATGCCTCTGTATCGCTCCATGGTGAGACCGCACCTTGAATACTGTGTACAATTCTGGTCACCGCATCTCAAAAAAGATATAGCAAATGTTGCTTACCTGATGTAACAGGTGTTCTCACAGGACAGCAGGATGTTAGTCCTCACAAATGGGTGACATCGAGGATGGAGCCCACCACGGAAAACTTCTGTCAAAGTTTAATAGAACTTTGACTGGCCCCTACTGGGCATGCCCAGCAAGGCACTGACCCTGCAGCCAGCAGGGGTCTCCCTTCAGTCTGATTTTCAAAGCTTCAGGCAGTGCCTAAAAAAGTAAAAACTAAAACGAACCCAACACCGCGGGGTGGCGGGCGGGTTTCGTGAGGACTAACATCCTGCTGTCCTGTGAGAACACCTGTTACATCAGGTAAGCAACATTTGCTTTCTCACAGGACAAGCAGGATGGTTGTCCTCACAAATGGGTGAGTACCGAGCTGAGGATGTCCTGGCTTGCACCAAATGCACCCAACGACGTGCAACAGGCACAACAACTGGGGTGGAAATTTGGGAAAGGGCATCCGCACCCTACTGGGAAGGTGGAAGGGTGTTGGTACGTTATGTTGGAAAAAGGTTACGCAAGACAGATTGGCCGAAGATGGAGTCCTGTCTTCCAGCTTTGTCCAAACAATAGTGGGCTGCAAAGGTATGGAGAGAACTCCAGGTTGCAGCCCTGCAGATGTCAGGAAGCGGCACCGATCGAAGGTGTGCTACTGAAGTCGCCATGGCCCTCACAGAGTGTGCTTTTACACGGTCTTGAAAAGGAATGCCAGCTTGTTGATAGCAAAAAGAAATGCAGTCCGCCAACCAGGAGGAAAGAGCCTGCTTACCCACAGGTTGTCCCAACTTGTTAGAATGGAAGGAGACAAACAATTGAGTGCTCTTCCTGTGAGCAACTGTACGGTCTAGATAAAACGCTAGAGCTCGTTTACAGTCTAGGGTATGCAGAGTCTGTTCCCCGGAGTTGGAGTGGGGCCTGGGGAAAAAGATAGGTAGTATGATGGATTGATTGATATGAAACTCCGAAACTACCTTAGGTAAAAATTTAGGGTGAGTGCGGAGCACCGCCCTGTCTTGCAGGAGTTTAGTGTAAGGCGGATAGGTGACTAAGGCCTGTAACTCACTAACCCTGCGAGCTGAAGTGATAGCCAAAAGGAATAATACTTTCCATGTGAGATACTTCAATTCACAGGAGTGCAGAGGTTCGAAAGGTGGTTTCATTAGACGACCAAGAACCAGATTAAGGTCCCAAGATGGGGCCGGAGGACGTAAGGGTGGCTTCAGATTGAGCAAGCCTTTAAGAAAGCGTGTCACCAGGGGTTGTACTGAAATAGGGACACCTGCTATACCTTTATGGAAGGCGGCTACCGCACTGACATGCATCCTAATGGAAGAGGTCTTTAGACCGGATTCTGATAGGTGCCATAAATAGTCCAAGAACTTAGAGATTGGACAGGAAAGGGGATCAAGGGACTGAGAAGTGCACCATGATGTGTACCTTTTCCATTTATATGAATAGGATCTTCTGGTGGAGGGCTTTCGTGAAGCTATCAGGACACGAGAAACCGAATCCGAAAAGTTAAAAGGCTGAAGGACTAACCTTTCAACATCCATGCCGTCAGGGACAAGGCTTGGAGGTTGGGATGGAGGAGGCATCCATCGTTTTGAGTGAGCGGATGCGGATCCGTTCCCAGAGGGATGTGCCTGCGGATGGAGAGATCCTGGAGTATGGGAAACCACACTTGGCGTGGCCAGTGGGGTGCTATCAGGATCATGGTTCCCCTGTCCTGGCGTAGCTTCACGAGAGTCCTTGACAGAAGAGGAAGTGGAGGGAATGCATAAAGCAGACCTGTCGTCCACTTGAGGGAGAAGGCATCCCTCGGCTGAGAGTGTTGGCTCCGAATGAGAGAGCAGTAATCGTCCACTTTGTGGTTCTGAGGGGACGCAAAGAGGTCTATGCGGGGAAAACCCCACTTGTGAAACAGAGAGGTCACTACCAGAGGATCGAGTGACCACTCGTGTGGCTTGAAGACACGGCTCAGCTGGTCTGCCAATACATTGTCTACTCCCGGCAAGTAAGTGGCCTTGAGGTACATGGAATGGGAGAGGGCTTCTGCCCAAATCTGCGCAGCTTCCTGACACAGAAGGAAGGAGCCTGAGCCTCCCTGCTTGTTTATGTACCACATGGCCACTTGGTTGTCTGTTTGGATTAAGATTATCTGATTCAATAGATGATCTTTGAAAGTTCTGAGCGCGTAGCGAATTGCTCGAAGTTCCAAGAAATTTATCTGGTGTTCGGCTTCCTCTGGCGACCACAACCCTTGGGTTTGTAATTCGTCCACATGGGCCCCCCAACCGACGTGGGAAGCATCGGTGGTTAGGACTACCTGTGGATCTGGTAGGAGAAAGGGTAAGCCCTGAAGGAGATTGACTTGAGTCGTCCACCAGGTTAAAGACAGGCGTAGCGCTTGTGTAACTGTGACGATGTAGGACAGAGGCTGAAAAGCTTGAATCCATTGGTGTCGCAGAGTCCATTGCGTTACTCTCATGGCTAGTCGGGTCAAGGGAGTAACTTGAACCGAGGATGCCATGTGTCCTAGGAGGATGAGGAATTGGCGAGCTGTGGCAGTGTGTTGAGACTGGAGCTGGCGAGCTAGGGACATGAGAGTTTGGACTCGTTGAAGTGGAAGGTAGGCTTTTGCCTGTAAGGTGTCCAAGTCTGCTCCAATGAAGGATAAGGTCTGAGATGGGACCAAGCAAGATTTCTCGTAATTGACAAGAAACCCTAAGGAGAGGAGTGTGTGAATTGTCAACTTTAGGGAGGATTGCGCAATTTGAGGGGTGGAGGCCCTGATTAGCCAATCGTCCAGATAGGGGTAGAAGTGGACACCTTCCTTCCTGAGAAATGCTGCTACTACTACGAGACATTTGGTAAAGACTCGTGGAGCAGATGCCAGCCCGAAAGGTAGTACCCGGTATTGATAATGGTCGTGGCCTATCAGAAAACGCAGATACTTGCGATGAGATTGTGTTATCGCAATGTGGGTATAAGCGTCCTTGAGGTCAAGAGAGCACAGCCAATCCCCCTTTTGCAACAGAGGGAGCAAGGCGCCCAGGGTTACCATCTTGAACTTCTCTTTTTGCAGATACTTGTTGAGGGCCCGAAGGTCCAGAATTGGACGTAACCCCCCTGATTTCTTTGGTATTAGGAAGTATCTGGAATAGAATCCTTTCCCTTGTTGACAAGGAGGGACGGGTTCTATAGCATTTGATTGTAGAAGAAGGGATACTTCTTGATGTAATTGAGTCAAATGGCTGGTTAGACTCCATGCCTGAAGGGGCAGGGAGACTGGCGGAAGTGTTATGAAGTTGAGGTGGTAACCCTGTGCGATAATTGCTAGCACCCACTGATCTGAGGTGATCTGTTTCCAACGGGGTAAGAAGTGGTACAGCCGACCTCCCACAGGGATGTGTGGAAGAGGGGGTTGGCATGTGCTCAATACAGGGAAGTCAAAGGCCCGCCGCAGGCCCAGGAGGTGGGGCTACAGTAGGTCTTTGCTTTCTCGGCTGACGAGGCTGAGGCCTGTTAGAGGACCGTGCAGGACGAGCCCTAGTTGACGGAGGGTAGTAGCGGCGTGGTCGAAAGAACGACTTCTTAGAGTCCTTCTTTTGCGGTTGCTTGGAGGTCACCTCAGGTGGGACAGATGAGAGTTGTTTCAACGTCTCATGGTGGTCTTTCAACTCCGCCACAATCTGTTGAATTTGCTCTCCAAACAAATTGTCGCCTAAGCAGGGCAAATCAGCAAGACGATCTTGGACCTCTGGGCGAAGGTTGGATGACTTTAACCAAGCCCAACATCTGGCTGAGATGGCTGTGGCTGAAACCTTTGTGGAAGCATCGAAAATGTCGTAGGCAGTCCTAATCTCGTGCTTCCCTGCCTCAAATCCCTTGTGAAGAAGGGCTTGAAGCTGCGGTTGGTATTGGTCCGGCAACGTGTCAGCATAGTCTTGCATCTGCTTAAGGATGGCTCTGTTGTATTGAGTCACGTAAAGTTGATATGAAGCTATGCGTGAAATCAACATAGCTCCATGATACACTTTCCGTCCCACACTATCCAGGAACTTGTTGTCCCTGGTAGGTGGGGTAGAAGAGTGCGGCTTAAGACGCTTGGCCTTCTTCTGCGCGGACTCAACCACAACAGAGCGATGATCCAGTTGAGGTTTTTGGAAACCTGGTGCTGACTGGACAAGGTATGTGGAGTCAGCTTTCTTGTTAACTGGTGACACCGATGAAGGAGATTCCCAGTTTTTCTTGAGCAGATCCAAAAACACCTGGTGTATAGGGATGGAAGCGATGATTTTTGGAGCATCCAGAAATTGAAGTAGTTCCATCATCTGGTGTCTGTCATCAGCTTTAGATTGTAGTTGAAAAGGTACAACTTCTGACATTTCTTTCACAAAATTAATGAAAGAGAGATCCTCAGGAGGAGATCTTTTTCTACTCTCTGTAGGAGATGGTGGCGAAGGCAAATCTGTGTCAGAAGAGGTATCATCATCATCACCCCAGGTATCGTAGGGATCATGTGGGGTTTGTAGCCCTGATGGACCTGGCTGAGGCTCTGAAGGCATCGATGGAAACCGAGGTGGAATCGGTGCGGTAGGTGGAACCAGAAATGGCATCGATGGCTTCGGTGCTGCCGATGGAATCGGTGCCTGGCGCGGAATCGATGGAGCCGAAGGATAAATCGGTGGAGATATACCAGAAGGTACCGATGGAACTACCCCGGAAGGGGGAATTCGAAACGGTGTTTCTCCTGCCGATGAGAAACCAGTCGGAGACGGTGGTGTTGTCGATGGCACTGGAATCACCGATGGAAGGGCCGTCATGAGTGCCTCCATGCGGCTCAGTAGCGGTGCTAGCGCTTGTATCAACGGCTCGGTGGTCGGTTCTCTCCTCGGTGGCGAAGCCGGTGCCGGCGTCGGTGCCGGGGGCGGCACTGGAACCGGTGCCGGAGACGGTACCGATGGAGGTTGTAATTTCTTCATCGCTTTCTCGATGGCCTCCTGGACCAGCCGGTCCAGTTCTGCCCGGAGACCAGGGGTAACCATACCCGGCTCGACGGGAGAGGGAGGCTGAGGCAGGGCCGGAGGGACCACCGTAACCGGTGGGATCACGGCCCCCACACCCCGAGAGGGTGAGGGTTTCCTCGATGCCGGCGAACGAGACGTGGAGGGCGTCCGGTCTGTTCGCGGCTTCTTCGTCGGTGGCTCGGCTTGAGCAGAGGTCCATGGGCTGTGGATCCTCGACAGGCCGAGACTTATGCCGTTGATGGCGGTGCTTTTCCTTCCGATCCCCTCGCCCATCCGGGGAAGGGACAGGAGTCGACGGCCGAGAAGCGATCGATGGCGGACGGTCACCGGAGGGTTGACGATGATGGTACAACTTCGACGGTGCCGGTTCCGATTACGTCGATGCTATCGATGGCGTTGGGGTGGGTGCATGGAAGAGGAGCCCCATCTTCTCCATCCTGGCTTTGCCACCCTTGGGTGTCATTAAGGCACATTTGGTGCAAGTCAGGACATCATGCTCACTACCCAAACACATTACACAAACCCTGTGAGGGTCTGTGATGGACATAGTCCGGGTACAATCCGGACAACGACGGAACCCCGTTGCCATGGCTGGAAGCCAAAATTTAGGCTGGGGATCGGTAAGTGCCAACAGGCCTCGAGGGCCAAATTCGACGGTAGTCGATGGAAGAAGGCAAAAAACTTACCGGGTTCCGTAAGATGACTAAAAAATTTGTCGAAGGGAGACCCCTGAGGGGCAAATTTTCTTAGGAAATTAATTTCCAAATTCCTGTCAGGAACGTGGTTAGAGAGCTCCTTTCACCGCGTGGCAACTGCTGCGCGGAAAAAAGAAGACTGAAGGGAGACCCCTGCTGGCTGCAGGGTCAGTGCCTTGCTGGGCATGCCCAGTAGGGGCCAGTCAAAGTTCTATTAAACTTTGACAGAAGTTTTCCGTGGTGGGCTCCATCCTCGATGTCACCCATTTGTGAGGACAACCATCCTGCTTGTCCTGTGAGAAAATTGCGATGCAGAAGGTACAGAGAAGGGCCACCAAAATGATAAGGGGAATGGAACAACTCCCCTATGAGGAAAGACTAAAGAGGTTAGGACTTTTCAGCTTGGAGAAGAGACGATAGAGGTGTTTAAAATCATGAGAGGTCTAGAACGGGTAGATGTGAATCGGTTATTTACTCTTTCGGATAGTAGAAAGACTAGGGGGCACTCCATGAAGTTAGCATGGGGCACATTTAAAACTAATCGGAGAAAGTTCTTTTTTACTCAATGCACAATTAAACTCTGGAATTTGTTGCCAGAGAATGTGGTTAGTGCAGTTAGTATAGTGTTTAAAAAAGGATTGGATAAGTTCTTGGAGGAGAAGTCCATTACCTGCTATTAAGTTCACTTAGAGAATAGCCACTGCCATTAGCAATGGTTACATGGAATGGACTTGGTTTTTGGGTACTTGCCAGGTTCTTTTGGCCTGGATTGCCCACTGTTGGAAACAGGATGCTGGGCTTGATGGACCCTTGGTCTGACCCAGTATGGCATTTTCTTATGTTCTTAAGGTGACGGAATTGTGATATTCTGTCTTTTGGTAGGTACACCCGGCTGCAAGTTGTGTCCAGGCGTGCTCCTATGAATTGTAGTTGTTGTGTTGGTTGTAGGTGTGATTTCTGAAAATTGATCACTAGTCCTAATTGCTGTAAGCATTGTATCACCTGACGGAGGTGATCGAGCAAGATATTTGGAGCTGAGGCGATTACGAACCAATCGTCCAGATATGGGAATATGGTTATACCCTGTTGTCTGAGATGAGCCACCACCTCGACCATACATTTGGTGAAAACCCTGGGTGCAGCCAATAGTCCAAAGGGAAGAACTTTGTATTGGAAGTGGTGATGCTTGTAGCGGAAGCACAGGTATCGCCAAGAGGAGGGATGGATCGGAATATGCGTGTAAGCGTCCTTTAGATCGATGGAGTACATCCAGTCGTTGGGTTGAATCAGAGGAAGGACTGATTTCAATGATACCATTTTGAACTTCTCCTTGGTGAGGAATTTGTTCAATTCCCTCAAGTCTAGGATGGGACAAAGGCCACCCGATTTCTTGGGTTTGAGGAAGTATGGGGGAATAAAATCCTACTGATTGGGTCCTCGGGGAAAATTGTTGAATGGCTTGTTGTTTGCGAAGCAAAGCAATTTCTTCCCCAAGTTGTGGTTGGAAGCTTTGAATCTTTAGAGAAGAAAGGTGAGGTAGCATGGGTTTTGTGGTAAACTGGAGTTGGTAGCCGTGTCGTACTAACTCTAAAACCCATTGATCGGATGTTATCCTCTCCCAGGCTGCCAGGCAAGAATGGATTCTGCCAGGTGGCGCTTGATGATGTGGTGGTGGCTGGGTAACTAAAAAGATGGCGTTGATTTCACTGCAGCAGCCGACTGTTGAGTCTGCTGTCTCTGGTTACGTGCTTTACCCCTACGTTAGTTAGAGGTATTCTGTTGAGGAGCAGGACGCTCGTAAGAAAGGTATGATTGTGTACGAAAGGACTGGTAAGACCAGTAAGGTCTCCAGGCATATGATTGCAGACGAGTAGATCCAACATAACAACGTGTGGTCGAATAGTGAGGTTGTGATGTTAATGATTATACTGCTAGAGCTTCCTCTTTCAGTCTGCCCACTGTGTCCTGAAATCGTTCTCTGAACAGGTTGTCTCCTGTACACAGGAGGTTCGTTAGTTTCTTGTGTAAATCTTCCCGTATCATACTGGAGCGTATCCATGCCAGTCTTCGGGCTGCAATGGCTGTTGCAGACACCCTGGAAGATGTTTCGTAGGCCTCATATATTGACCTCAAAAGGTGTCGAGAACACTCTTCCATGTAATGAAGAGGCGGAGGTATCTGATCTGCCGTCGAGGAAAGCATACCTTTTGTAGCTTGCATGCACTTATATAGGTATCGTACCATGTAGAATTGATGGTGCATAAAGCGGGCATTCAGCATCGAGTTATGGTATATCTTCCTGCCAAACTCATCTAAGTATCTGTTATCTTTGCCCAGTGGATATGAGGAATGCGACTGTTTTCTTGAATCTTTGCATCGCCGACTCTACCACAATTGAAACATGTGGTAATTGTGGTATTGAGTAAGGTGATGTTTTCAGCATATGAAATTTTATATCCGTCTTTCTGGAAACCACTGAGAGTGCGTAAGGTGTTTCCCAGGATTTCTATAAGACTGTATGCAGGAGTTCTTGTGGTGGAAGAGATGTTGGTTCTCCTGGAGCATCGAAAATCTTTAGGAGACCAAAGGTTTCTGATCTAGGGTCTGTCTCTTTTTTGGACCTCTAGATGTAATATTGTACCCAATTTTTCTAAAACATTTGGGTATATAAGGTCTTCCGGAGGGGGAATATGGTTCCTGAGGTTGCTCCTGCGGGTCTGATGGAAATCCCGTAGATGATGATGGGGATGTTTGTGGAGAAGGGGAATCAAGAGGTGTTATCATGTTTATGAATTGGTGAATTTGGTCGTTTTATTATTGGGGATGTTGGAGGCTCCACCAATGGTTCTGTAGTAGTTTGTATCTTATGTTCCGGGGAACTGACAGAGGTATCAGACATCTTGAAGGATGACTCAAGAGTTTCATAAAACCCTGCTAAGGATTGGGATAATTGAAAAAATGCCTCTTTTTTGTATGAGGGGGCATTGTTGAACGACCAACTGGTTTTGGTGACTCACATGCTTTTGGTTGCATTGGAGGTTTTGAGGTAAAGTACTTGAAACTTTATATTCTTTCCCCTTCTGTTCATGTACTATGCTCATCGAATCATCTGAGGATGTAGAAACATTAGAGGAAGTGACTTGTATTACCTCTCCGTGGGATAGGGTGCTCGCACCTTGTGTATGAGACGACAGACGTAGAAGGGCTTACATCCCATGTTGCACTCGTCTTTGACGACGTTTTGTGGTGCGCGTGAAGTGAATGTTTATGATAATGGTGTGACTACGATTGTGTGTGACTTCTACGTGACAACAATTGTTTTCTACGTTTTGTTGTCAAACCTGTCGAAGCAAATCTCAAGGAGTGAGAAGTACCCGAGCGAGGTGTAGATGGAGAGGTGGAATAAGATATTCCTGAGGATTCACGTCGTCGTTTTAACCCATGTTGTATTGAATGAGATGGGCATTGAGTGTTCCTGCACCATGTGTGCCGATCTTGACTTGTGCACGTATGTTTTCGGCTCCATGCACGCAAGTGTCATTGGCACCGATGTCTCCGGCGCCGTGTACACAGATACATCCGGCGCCGTGCACGCAGATGTCTTCGACGACGTACGCGCAAGTCTCTTTGGCTCTGTGTGCACATAAATTTTGTGCGCCAATAGTTTTTTAGGTGCCGAAGTCGTATGTGCCATCAGTGTCTTATGCGCAGAAGTTTTAGGCGCCAAGATTTTTGGAACCATTGTTTCTCGCGCCGATGATTCTGGCTCTATCAAATCCGATGGCCTATGTCGGCGCGTTAAGTTCTTACCTCCAAGCCTGGAGGATTGAGGATCCCACGATGATGCCCATTTTTGTGACAGAGCCATTGATATCGCGGGGCCAGGTGACGAGTGAGCCTCCGATGAAGCAAAAAGTTCCCGTAGCCTATAGGCCCGCTGTTTCAGGGCTCTCGGAGACATTCTTGAACAAAACTCACAATCTTGACGATTGTGATCTGGCCCCAGGCATCGGTAACATCAGTCATGGCCATCCGTGACCGACATTACCTTACCACAAGTACAGGGTTTAAACCCCAATTTCGTAGACATTGTAGAAAAAATAAAAAATAACACTGAGGAGAAAAACAGTTCCATGTGCGATCCCGCGCGCGGAAAGAACAGACTGAGGAGGTTCCGTTACTTTCCTGTGCGGGAACACACGTGCAGCCACAGAGAGCAAAAATCTAATTTCTGCTTTGACAAGCTCCGCCTCCCGGACTTGACTGACAGATCCCCATGACAGCATGGCTAATTCAGCCCTGCTATCAACGGGAAAGCTTTAGCCAAAAATAAAATAATAAAACGTATTGGACCCAACTCCGAGGGGAGGCGGATGGGTTTCGTGAGGACTACATCCTGCTGTCCTGGGATAACACCTATTATAAGGTAAGCAATTTTGCTTTTCCCAGGACAAGCAGGATGCTAGTCTTCACATATGGGTGATTAGCAAGCTACAGGCTGAGTCATCCTGGTATTGGACCAACAGTGCACAACTAGTGCAACAGGCACAACAATGGTGTACTGTTGGGAAAAATGATGCAGCCTGAAATAACAGCAGGTTGGATACAGGAGGATACTGGAAACAAGTTCTTTAAGACTGATTGTCTGTAGGCTGAATCCTGTCTTCCTTCCTTATCCAGGCAGTAGTGAGCTGCAAAGGTGTTAAGAGAACTCCATGTTGCAGCTTTACATATGTCAGCTAATGACACAGAACGATAGTGTGCTACTGAAGCTGACATCGCTCTCACTAAGTGCGCCTTTACTCACCCTTGGAGAGGAAGGCCTGCTTTTGCATAGCAGAACTCTATACAATCTGCAAACCAGTTTGAGAGAGTTTGTTTGCCCACTGCTTTACCCGGTTTGTTTTTATCAAAAGAAACAAAGAGCTGGGTGGATTTTCTGTGGACTGTAGTGCGATCTAGGTAATATGCAAGCGCACGCTTACAGTCCAAGGTGTATAAAGCACTTTCACCCTGGTGAGAGTGAGGTTTTGGAAAGAATGTGGGCAAGACTATGGATTGATTCAAGTGGAATTCCGTAATTATCTTGGGACGGAATTTAGTGTGTGTAAGGAGTACCACTCAGTCATGTAAGAATTTTGTATAGGGTGAGTATGTGACAAGTGCTTGTAACTCACTAACCCTTCTAGCAGATGTACTAGCTATGAGGAATAGAGATTTCCATGTTAAAAATGTAAGATCATATGGGTTCAAAAGGAGAATGCATGAGCCTCGTAAGCATCACATTAAGGTCCCATTCAGTGACTGGTGGTCATATAGGGGATTTAAGATGAATTAAACTTCTCATAAATCTACTAACAAGGGGTTGTACTGAAATCGGTGCATCCCCTACTGCATCATGGTACGCTGAGATTGCACTGAGATGTACTCTTACTGACGAGGTCTGGAGACCAGAGTCTGAAAGGTGCCAGAGATAGTCTAACAAAGACGTTATGGGGGCAGGAAAAAGGGTCAATGCTTTTCTGTGCACACCACATGGTGAATCTTTTCCACTTTGAACTGTAGTTTTTTCGTGTGGAAGGCTTACGTGAAGCTACAAGCACTTGAGAGACATTGGATGAAAGATTGAGTAGTTGTAAGATCAAGCCTTCAACATCCAGGCTGTTAGAGATAGGGATTGAAGGTTGGGGTGGTGCAACCGGCCCTGATCATAAGTTATGAGAGTGGGTGCTGTGCCCAGGCGAATTGGTTCTCTGATCGAGAGATCGAGGAGTATGGGAAACCATACTTGTCGAGGCCAATACGGAGCTATGAGTACCAAGGACCCCTTGTCTTGTTGTAGCTTCACTAGAGTCTTGGTTAGTAGCGGTATCGGGGGATACGCATATAGAAGACTGAATTCCAGGGGCGAGCAAAGGCGTCCTTGGCTAACTAGTTTCTTTGCTTGCGCAGTGAGCAGAATCTGTTCATTTTGTGATTCAGTTCAGATGCAAAGAGGTCCACTGTTGGTTGACCCCAACGTTGAAATATCCTGGTCGCTACTAAGGGATCCAGGGACCACTCGTGAGGTTGGAACCGACGACTGAGGCGGTCTGCAAGTACGTTGTGAATGCCTGCCAGATAAGTGGCCTGGAGAAACATGGAATGAGTCAGGGCCCAGTCCCAAATTTATGCTGCTTTTTGATAAAGGAGATACGAGCATGTACCTCCTTGCTTGTTCAGGCACCACATGGCTACTGTGTTGTCTGTCTGTATTAGGACAGTTTTGTGTGAAAGGCAGTCCTTGAATGCATGCAGCGCATAACGTATAGCTTGAAGCTGTAGGAAATTGATTTGAAATGTTGCTTCGAGTTTCGTCCAAGTACCTTGAGTTTGGAGATGTCCTATGTGTGCTCCCCACCCTAAGGTGGATGCATCTGTAGTTAAAGTTACTTGCGGAATTGGTTGTTGGAAAGGTAGGCCTGTGAGCAAGTTGTCTATGTTCGTCCACCAGAGGAGCGAGGAACGTAGTTGTTGAGTTATTTGAATTGGAGAGGATAGTGGTTGAATGGCTTGTATCCACTGTGCTCTCAATGTCCATTGAGTGATCCTCATGGCTAACCTGGCCATAGGAGTGACATGAACTGTGGAGGCCATGTGACCCAGGAGAGTTAGCAATTGATGGGCTGTCGCATTTGTCTGTGTGTGTAGAGATTCTGCTAATGAGAAGAGTGTCTGTGCACGGTCTTTTGGAAGGAAAGCTTTTGATGTTATGGTGTTTAAATCTGCTCCGATGAATTGCAACAGGCGAGATGGTATGAAATGGGATTTCTGGTAGTTGATTAGGAATCCCAATGAATGGAGTAGATTTATTGTGAGCTTGAGAGAGTTTAGAGCTCCTTGTCTTATCTGGCTTCTGATGAGCCAGTCGTCCAGGTAGGGAAAAACGTGTACACTTTCCTTGTGTAACTGGGCCGCTGCCACCGATAGGCACTTTGTGAACACTCGAGGTGCTGATGCAAGTCCAAACGGTAGAACTCGGTACTGGAAATGTTGATGCCCCACCAGGAATTGCAGATACTTGCGATGAGAAGGGAATATTGGAATGCGAGCGTAAGCGTCTTGAAGATCCAGAGAACAGAGCCAATCTCCTTTTTGAAGTAGAGGTAGCATGATGCCTAATGATACCATTCTGAATTTTCTTTCCGTAGAAATTTGTTGAGTTTCTGGAGGTCTAATATGGGACGTAGGCCTCCTGTTTTCTTTGGAATGAGGAAATATCGGGAGTAGACTCCTCTGCCCTGCTGAGGTCGGGGGAACTGGTTCCACGACCCTGGCTCTCAGAAGGGTGGATAATTCTTTATGTAAAAGTGTGGAGTGATTTTTCACTGTCCAAGATGAGGTAGGTGGAGTATCGTTTGGTACAGTTAGAAAGTCCAGATGGTAATCGTGAGATATGATTGAGAGTACCCATTAGTCGGTAGTGATATGCGACCAATTTTGATGGAAAAAAGTGATTCGACCACCTACAGGTAGATTTGGAGTCGGACTGGCAGACAGGCTTCTGTTCTCTGGTGAGATTTCAAAATCCCGAGGCCGGGCCTGTTTGCGGTAGTGGCTGAGCTCTAGATGCTCTTGGTTGTCGAACTTGTGCTCTTTGTGCTGGCCTTGATGACCTACCACGGGCTGCTGGGGGATAGTATCTCCGTGGTCTATAATATGGCCTTTTGGAATCTTTCCTGGGAGGTCTATGCGTAGAAGGCTGGGATTTTGGCGGAACAGAGGAAAGCTGACTGAGAATTTCCGAGTGCTCTTTCAATTGTGAGACTGCCTCACGTACCTTGTCTCCAAAGAGATTATCTCCTGTACAAGGAAGATCCGTGAGCTTTTCTTGTATCTCTGACCTTAGGTCTGAGGCCTTCAGCCAGGCCCATCTGCGAGCAGTAATGCCTGTAGCAGCCATCCTGGATGAAGTTTCAAAGCTATCATAGGCTGCTCCAACTCATGTTTTCCAGCTTCCAGGCCTTTATAAATGATGTTATTGAAGGAATCCTGGAACTGTTGAGGAAGAGATTCAGATAATTCTTGGAGTTGTTTCCACAGATTACGTTGGTACTGCGTCATATAAAGTTGGTAGGACGCAATTCTGGAAACTATTATTGAGCCTTGGAACATCTTTCTGCCAATGATATCCAAAAATCTGTGTTCTTTTCCAGGAAGATTAGATGAATATGGTTTAATCCTCTTAGATTTCTTTTGGGCCGACTCTACCACCACCCATTGGTGAGGTAGTTGGGGGCTTCTGAAAGCCTGGAATGTGCTGTACCAAATAGTCCGTTTATTTACAGGTGGTATGGTACAAGGGTGTTCCCATAACCTGTGCTATAATTCCACAAGGACTTCATGGCCAGGACTTCTTTTGGTGGATCCATGAATTACAAGACTTCCACCGTTTTCTGTCTGGTATCTTCTTCCGATACTAATTGGAAAGGGATGGTATCACCCATCTCTTTAATGAAAGTAGAAAAAGACAGGTCCGGTGGGGGGGGGGACTTCCTCCTTCCCTCTGGAGGTGAGGGATCCGATAGGACATCCTCCGATGAAGTATCGGTATCTCCATCATCCCAAGTGTCCGAGGAAGGTGGACGCGGAGGGGGTCGATGGAGGATGGAAAGATGGCATCAATATTTTTTTTTTTTTTTAAACCGGTAGTCTCGATGGAAATAATGGAGAGAAAGAACGTTTGGGATGAGAGATTCCTGATGGACCTGGTATAGGTTCAGGCATCGGTAGATCTTTTGTTATCTCTTCCCCTGAAGGTCGTGGCATCGGAGTATCTAATGGCTGCACCGGAATGGCACCGATAAGAGTATCCAATTTAGCCAGTATTGGCGCGCCAACGACAGATCTGGCATCGGTGTCTGTGTAGGCATCAGTATCGTTGATGGAGTCGGAGCCGGCGATGGACTCTGTGACGGTAATGGAATCGACACCGGTGAAGGGATCGGTGCCAGCGATGGAATTGGCATCGAAGGTGGAATCGCCACCGGCGCTGGCATCGAAAGCATCTCTCGGCGCGCATCTCGAACTGCCTGGCGGATATAACTGTCCAGGTCCGCCCTTATAGCTGATGAAGTCAGAGCAGCTATAGGGGGAGGCAGTGAAGGCGAAACCGGCCACTCCACAGATCCCTGTGGAGGCAAAATTCCCGGCACAGACATTGGTGGAGATCGCCTAGGAGTCACAGGCCTCGAGGGCATTGATGACTCCCTCTCCAAGGTTTCTTAGGAGTTGGTTCGATGGGCATCGTGTCTGAATCCAGATCCAGAGGTTTTCGATGTCAATGCCGGTGCTTTTGTCGATGCTCGATGCCCTTTGTTTCGATGGTCGAAGTAGACTTTATAGACGACCGGGAAGGGGTCGATGATGGTCGGTCACCCGCTTCGTCCGGACGACATCAAGTTTTTAGAACTACATTTTTAACCGCTCCAGCCGGAGACGACTGTGTTGAAGTCGAAGTCAACGACATCAGTTGAAGATGAAAAAGATGCTCCATCTTTTCCATATGCGCTCGCCTGCCCTTTGGCATCATTTTAGCGCATTTCGGGCATGTCAACACATCATCTCTCTCCTAGACATAGCACACATTCAATGTGCGGGTCTGTTATGGACATAGTGCGAGAACAATTCGGGCAGGAATTATGGCATGCTGAGCATGCTCAGTGGTCTCAGTGTGCCAGTCAAAAGTTTCTAGAAACTTTGACAGAAAGTTTTCTGTGATAGGGCTCAGTCAATGACGTCACCCATGTGAGGGCTAGCATCCCTGCTTGCCCTGGGATAATGCGTGGAATACACCTGGTCTATGCTTCTGGGATTTATTTTTTTTTTTAACAAAGTCCACGCCTGTGTACACTTTTTACCTTTGTAGTTGCACCTTTTTTTTCTATATTTCTCATTTTATTAAAGTTTTCCTTTTGAAAGTATAGTGCTAGAGCCATGAATTTACTTACTGTCCCCCTTCCAGTCATTAATTCAAATTTGATCATATTATGATCACTATTGCCAAGTGGCCCCACCACCATTACCTCTCATCAAATACTGCATCCCACTAAGAATTAGATCTAAAATTGCTCCCTCTCTTGTTGGTTCCTGTACCAATTGCTCCATAAAACTGTCTTTTATTCCATGCAGGAACTTTATCTCTCTAGCATGCCCTGATATTTCAATTACCCAGTCAATACTGGGGTAATTGAAATCTCCCATTATTACTGCATTACCAGTTTTGTTAGCTTCCCTAACCTCTCTTAGCATTTCACTGTCTGTCTCACCATTTTGACCAGGTAGACGGTAGTATACGCCTATCACCATTCTCTTCCCCAATACACAAGGGATTTCTACCCATAAAGATTCGATTGTATATTTAGTCTCATGCAGGATCTTTATCCTGTTGGACTCTATGCCATCCCGGACATAAAGCGCCAATCCGCCACCAAGATGCTCCTCTCTGTCATTGTGATATAATTTGCACCCCGGTATAGCACTATCCCATTGGTTATCTTCTTTCCACCATGTCTCTGAGATGCCAATTAAGTCTATGTTATTATTCACTGCTATACACTCTAATTCTCTCATCTTACTTCTTAGACATCTGGCATTAGCATATAAATATTTCCAAGTGTGTTTTTTGTTTATATTTACATTCTACTTTTCAGCTAACAGGGACAAATTGGAATCTTTTAGCTCAGGTGAGTTTTTAATTATAGGCACTTAAGACTACTTTTCTTATTATTGGAACCTCTGTTAAGAACATAAGAACATACCATACTGGGTCAGACCAAGGGTCCATCAAGCCCAGCACCCTGTTTCCAACAGTGGCCAATCCAGGCCACAAGAACCTGGCAAGTACCCAAAAACTAAGACTATTCCATGTTACCGTTGCTATTAATAGCAGTGGCTATTTTCTAAGTCAACTTAATTAATAGCAGGTAATGGACTTCTCCTCTAAGAACTTATCCAATCCTTTTTTAAACACAGCTATACTAACTGCACTAACCACATCGTCTGGCAACAAATTCCAGAGTTTAATTGTGCGTTGAGTAAAAAAGAACTTTCTCCGATTAGTTTTAAATGTGCCACATGCTAACTTCATGGAGTGCCCCCTAGTCTATTATCTGAAAGACTAATAACTGATTCACATCTACCCGTTCTAGACCTCTCATGATTTTAAACACCTCTATCATATCCCCCCTCAGCCGTCTCTTCTCCAAGCTGAAAAGTCCTAAGCTCTTTAGTCTTTCCTCATAGGGGAGCTGTTCCATTCCCCTTATTTTGGTAGCTCTTCTCTAAACCTTCTCCATCGCAATTATATCTTTTTTGAGATGTGGAGACCAGAAATGTACACAGTATTCAAGGTGCGGTCTCACCATGGAGCAATACACAGGCATTATGACATTTTCCATTTTATTCACCATTCCCTTTCTAATAATTCCAAACATTCTGTTTGCTTTTTTGACTGCCGCAGCACACTGAACAGATTTCAATGTGTTATCCACTAGGACGCCTAGTTCTAATGCTTCATTAGTATCCTATGAAGATACCTCTCTGAACCATGCACTGGTGAGAGACTGTCTGCTTTCCCCTTTGTTCTAGTTTAAAAGTTGCTCTATCTCCTTTTCAAAGGTTAGCGCCAGCAGCCTGGTTCCACCCTGGTTAAAGTGGAGCCCATCCCTTCGGAAAAGACTCCCCCCTTCCCCAAAAGGTTCCCCAGTTCCTTACAAAACTTAATCCCTCTTCCTTGCACCATTGTCTCATCCACGCATTGAGACTCCGGAACTCTGCCTACCTCTGGAGACCTGCGTGTGGAACAGGGAGCATTTCAGAGAATGCTACCCTGGAGGTTCTGGATTTCAGCTTTCTACCTAAGAGCCTAAATTTGGCTTCAGGAACCTCTCTCCCACATTTTCCTATGTCTTTGGTGCCCACATGTACCATGACAGCCAGCTCTTCCTCAGCACCGTCTAAAATCCTATCTAGGTGAAACGTGAGGTCTGCCACCTTTGCACCAGGTAGGCATGTTACCAGACGATCCTCATGACCACCACCCACCCAGCTGTCTACATTCCTAATAATTGAATCACCAACTATGACCTAACCCTTCCTTCCTTGGCAGTAGCCCTGAGAGAGACATCCTCGGTGTGAGAGGATAATTCACCATCTGGAGAGCAGGTCCTTGCTACAGGATCATTTCCTGCTGCATCAGGTTGATGTTCTCCGATCATGAGACCTTCCTCCTCCAAGGCAACACCAGGGCTGCCAGACTGGAGTTGGGACTTGACTACTGAAGGTCTCATCTATGTACCTCTCTGTATGCCTCAGCTCCTCCAGGTCTGCCACTATAGCCTCCAGAAATCGGACTTGCTCTCTGAGAGACAGGAGCTCTTTGCATCGGATGCACACGTACAACAACTCACCAGCAGGTAAAAAAATCATACATGTGACACTCGATGCAAAAGACTGGGGGGGCCCCCCCCCTCTTGCTGCTGGACTGCTGCCTTCATCTTAAATTTGTTCAGTTCCTAGTTAAGTTTTAGTTTGCTATGGGTGTAGGATTGCATACAATTAGGGTTTTTTAAATGTATGAGTGTATTCACTAACAGGCCGATACAGAAAAACACACGGGAGAGCTAGCTAGCGTCCGCTCTCCCGGTGCATGCACAGGCCACTCTCCTGGGCGCGCGATTCAGGAGGGTGGCCTATGCAAATTAGGGCCCACGGTAAAAGGAGGCGCTAGGGACACTAGCGCGTCCCTAGCGCCTCCTTCTTGACAGGAGCAGTGGCTGTCAGCGGATTTGACAGCCGACGCTCAATTTTTACGGCGTCGGTTCTCAAACCCGCTGACAGCCACGGGTTCGGAAAACGGAAGCCGGCATAATTGAGCGTCCGTCTTCCGACCCGCAGGCCGATTTTTTTTTTTTTTTTTTTAAATTTTGGGGCCTCAGACTTAATATCGCTATGATATTAAGTCGGAGGCTGTACAGAAAAGCAGTTCCGGCCGAAATTAACGCCAGTCTTTGAGCAGGCGTTAATTTCTGAAAGTAAAATGTATGGTTTGGCTGCAGATTTTACTTTCTGTATCGCGTGGGAATAACTAATAGGGCCATCAACATGCATTTGCATGTTGCGGGCGCTATTAGTTTCGGGAGGGTTGGACGCGCGTTTTTGATGCGCTATTACTCCTTACTGAATAAGGAGTAAAGCTAGTGCATCGAAAATGCGTGTCCAAACTTAGGCTAACAGTGCGCTCCACCGGAGCGCATTGTACTGTATCGGACTGTATATATCTGGTAGTGACCTACAAGAGAATGATCAACTCTTGATAAGGTGTGGGAAATTTCTAAAGTTAAAAGGCTGATTTTTTTTTTTTTTTAAAGTGTGAAAGAGATACCTGCCTATAAATTAACAAATGTTCTAGGGATGGGTGGGAGAAGGGGAAATACAAATACACAAACTTCTGTTTGTTTCCTTTTTTGACTAACTATTTAAAACAAAACATACAGACACACTAAATACGGTAATATATCCCAATAGTTTACTTCTCCTCAATACTTAAGTTTTAAAAATTTAACTGAATTTCAGTTATTCTGCAAATTCTGTTTAATTTTATTTTTAGTATTATTTACTAAATTCTCACCGTTTTATATTTTTTACTTGCTTTACCACTTTACTGGTTTTATATTTTTCATTTTATTGTATATTTGGTTTTATGTGTTACATGTAATTTTGATTCATTTTTTTGTATAATGCCTTGATTGTCTGGAAAGAAAGGAGATTCATCAAATCAAATTTCGCTAGTTTAACAAAAAACCCACCTTCTTCAAAAGAACATAGGGAGAGACAGGGAGAGCTAAAAGCTCCTGAAGTATTGTTAGTCTGACCCCAGCAGATGGCACTATAGCCATCTAGTACAAACTGGTTTGCGACAGCAGAATATAACATTTTTTAAGTCATACCTGAGAGAACAGAGTGTCATAATCTCTGTATGATGAAGATCCTTTTTTGTGTGATCTTTCAGTGTGTTCAATATCAGAATCAAAACTGTAGTCAGAACTGTTGTCACTTGAAGGAGAATTATGCTGTAAAACAAAGATATACATATTTTTGTATAAAGTTTAATTTTATTATGTAGAAAACCTCATAGTAACATACTAAAATAGTTAATTATGGCAGAAAAAGACCCACTTGATCCATACAATCTCACCAACAAACTTATTTTCTTTTTTAGGGTAGTAACTGCTGCTCTCTGCAGGTTACCCCCATGCCTTCTGTTAAGGGTAGTAACTGCCACTCCATGCAGGTTACCCAGTTAACACACGTGTTTACAAAATAAATTAGTGCCAAATAATGCAGCTCATAGCAAAGAGACAGCAAAATATTAAGAATAGTGCTACAACATAGGTGAAGAGCAATTGCGATCTTGATTCACAAACGTGGTACCAGGGAGAAGGCTGGTAACTACAGGCCAGTTAGCATTACCTCAGTGGTTTGAAAATGAATAAAGAATCTGCTGAAGGAAAGGATTGTAAACTATCTACAATCTGGTGGATTGCTTGACCCAAAGAAACCTATATTCACCAGAGGACGGTCCTGTCAAATGAACCCAGTTGATTTTTGTGATTCGGTGACTAGAGAATTAGATTAAGAAAGAGCACTCAATCAGGCTGATGCAATATCAGTACGCGGAAAATAGGCACTCATGACGGAGTACCCGCTTGTTAATTGAGCAACACTTTTCCTAACCTGACTACCAGTACACTTTTTTTTTTTTTTTAGGATTCTCCTTTTTCGGTTCCTCTGACTTGTCGACAGGATATTAAGTCAGAGGAAGTACAGAAAAGCAGTATTTTCTGCTTTTCTGTAAACTTTTTAGGCTCCTCAGAAATTAACACCTGCCCCGGAGCAGGCATTAAATCTTGAGGATAAAAATGTGCATGTCCAATCACGTGTTGAGCCGTGCACTGCAGCCAGCACATGGTTTTGCATCGGCCTGAATGTGGTTTACTTGCATTTTAGCAAACCTTTTGATACAGTCCCACATTAAGAGGCTCTTAAATAAAATAAGAAGCCTGGGAGTGGGTCCCAACATGGTGGAATAGATTACAAACTGGTTGACTGACAGGAGACAGCAGGTAATGGCAAATGGACTCTAATCTGAAGAGAGAACATTAAGTGAAGTCCTTCAAGGATCGGTTTTGGAACTGGTTATGTTTAATACCTTCATTAGTGATACTGCAGAGAGGTTAAAGGGAAAAGTTTGTCTTTTGGCAGATGATACCAAGATCTGCAACAGAGTAGACACACTTGAAGGAGCAGAGAGAATGAAAAATGATTTAAGAAAACTTGAAGAGTGGTTGAAGGTTTGGCAACTAGGTTTCCATGTCAAGAAGTACAGAGTTGTGCACATCAGGTGCAGTAATCCAGTTGAGCCATAAGCAATGGGGGATAAAATACTTACGTGCACGGACCGTGACAGGGACCTTGTCTGGAGATCTGAAGACATCAAAGCAGTGTGACAATGTGATGGCTAAAGCCAGAGGGATGCTGGACTGCATAGAGAGAAGAATAACCAACAGGAAAAAAAGAAGTGATATTGCCCTTGTACAGGTCTTTGGTTAGGCGTCATTTGGAGTACTGTGTTCAGTTCTGAAGACCATACCTCCCAAAGGATAGAGAAAGGATGGAAGCAATCCACAGAGGGCAACCAAAATGCTTTAAGGTTTGTATTCAAAGACCTATAAGGAAAAGGGTGCAGGGCAAATGATACAGACCTTCAGATACCTGAAAGGCTTTAATGATGCACAAACATCAAATCTTTTCAAATGGAAAACTGTAGAACCAGAAGTCTAAATATGAAACTCCAAGGGGGATGACTGAGAACCAACATCAGAAAATATTTCTTCACAGAGAGAGTGGTGGATATCTGGAATGCCCTTCCAGAAGAGGCAGTGAAGACAAGAACAATAATGGAATTTAAAAGGACATGGAATAAGGACTGCAGATCCCTAGAGGCTGGGAAAAAAGAAAGAGTAACCTATATTAACTTTAGGTGCAACATTTTGGATTGGGGGTAAACTGCAAGGAGCAGCAGTTACTATCCTTAACATAAGGCTTGGAGTGTCCAGCATAATGGTGGGATGACCAACTCGCACAATTGAGGCCATGAATTTGTGGCTAGGTTGTGGCATAGAGCAATTTATGAGACACTTTCGCATTTGCAGCCCAATTAGCCTTAATGCTTTTGACGGAAGTACAACATCGCTCTCCACTTTGATGACAGGGAAATTGGATTCAGATGATAGTCAACAGTGGGCCTCAACTTTTATGATCCGGGGTACCTATATGCAAACATTTGGTAAAAAGCATTATGTAGCACAGGACTGCTTTTATAGCCAAGTCCAAAAGCAAAGCATGTTCAAGCAGCATTGTTTGAATTAGTAAGGTTTGCCACCCTGTAAAAATGTTGCTGGCAGTAATTTTGTTATGGGTTTGACAATTGCTTGCTTTTGATTGTAAATATTACCAACCTTAAAAACATAAGATTTGGGGAAACCTGCAAAGCAGCAGTAACTACATTTATCAGAAGGCTTGAGGAAACCTGAATGGCTCAGCAGTTTCTATCCTTAACATAAGGCTTGGGAATAACCTGCACTGTGCGGCAGTTGCTACCCTAACAGAATGGGTGGGACTTGCATAGAGCGGCAGTTGCTACCCTTGACAGAAGGCTTGGGGTTGGTCAGTATGGAGTGGCGGGTGCCATCACATATAGCTTGCTGGGCAAACTGAATGGGCCATTTGATCTTCTTCTGCCGACTGTCACCATGTTACTATTTAATTATTATACTAAAGATGTGGCCGCTGTGTCGGAGGCCTCTGGCCCGCCCCACCCCTTTTTGCAAGCCCCGGGACTTACACATGTCGCCAGACCTTTTTAAAATAGGCCCAACGCACGTAGGGCTTTTAAAATCCGGCCCATTATGTTTTTCCTTTGTTTTTTTTTTTTTTAACAGCCTGAACCAAAACAGGCCCAAGGCGGGAATGGGGTTGGGTTCTACACCTCAGACATACTCCATGGGCCAGACAGTTCAAAATTCAGTTTCACATCAGGAACTCCTGGCAAAAAGTGATATGTGAATATGTGGAGAAAAATCCCATTTCACAGCTTTGCTTCTGACACAGTCATAGCTCTAGCACTGTAAGCCTTGACATGTCCACCAGGCCCTGGTCCTTCTGGGCATAATTCACAAACCAAGAGAAATAGAGCTCTTGGCTATGGCCATTCCAGGTTTACTGATATCAAAGAGAAAACCTGAGTGACTATCTGGTGCTTCCGACCACTCCAGATAGAAGGCTACTATGGATCACTTGTATCCGAATATTAACGGAAGATTGCTTTTACAGACTTCCGCATGACGTTAAGTAATGAGAAACATGTGTAAAAACAACTTACTAAGAAACAACCTTAGAGCGCTAAGGAAAAGCACTAAGGTCTGGGACAGATAGACCCCTCTTGCCAAACTGATTACTAAAAAAATGATGACCTTTCAGTCAAATACTATGCTGCACAGAGCTCAGAGACTCAAAAGAATTTCTGAAAACTGGACGAACATCATACTAAGATCCCATAAAACAGCGGAAAGCTCAGCGATGAGCCTGCCCCATATAAAGGGTACAACTAAAGCCGCATGAAGGAGGACTCATCTTCTACCTGGTGGTGAAAGTACCAATTTCACCAAGGTAAAATTTAACAGCATCGATTATCCAGCTGACTCAGAGAAATGCAGAAGGCAATTAAATAGATTTAATGTGTAAACAGGGGAAAGGATTCTAGAAAAATAGAAACATGATGGCTGAAAGAACCTAAGACCCATCTAGGCTGCCCATCTGCCTAATTAAGTAAGCTTTATAAATTTCCATCACTACTTCCATTTATCCCATGCTTTCTTAAATTCAGAAACTATTTTTGTCTCCACTACCCTCTCTGTTAAAAAATATTTCCTAAGATTACCCCCTTTCACCCTCATCCCATGACCCCTCATTCTAGAGCCTCATTTCCATTGAAAGAGCCTTGCCAAGCATCTTTCTGGCTTTTGCTGTCTCTTATTCCACCTGTTTGGCCACCTTAAAATCATGAGATACAATCACCCCCAGATCTCGCTCTTCTGTCATGCATAGAAGAATTTTACCCCCAATACTGTACCTCTTTTTTTGGGTCTCTGCATTTTTTAGCATTAAATCTTAGCTTCCAGACCTTAGACCATTCCACGATCCCTGCTCATGTTTTCCACGCCCTTCCTGGCTGTCCACCCTGTTGCAGATTTTGGTATCAGCAAAAAGACAAACCTTTCCTGACAATCCTTCTGCTATGCTGCTCACAAATACTGAAAAGAACCAATCCAAGGACAAATATCCGAGGCACACAGCTAGTAACACCCCCTCCTCATAGGAATAGAAGAAACATTACTTGATAGATCCTGCAGGGCTATCCCTCTGGCATCCAGACTAAGAAAGCCCAAAACCAATGTCAGGCTACAGTAACAGCCCCTAATCCATACAGTTCAACCTTGGAGAATTACCCAACTAGACAGAATCCCTGAGGAATATTTCCCCAAGGAGATTTAACTGAATCTATCTCAGCCAACAGGGAGCAATTGTAAAAACCAGATTGCAGTGCTGGAAATCATCAAGTCACAACACAAAGAGCGACGTACAAAAGGCTTTATGTACAATATGTATATCTGTCTGAGAATATTGTATATATAATAACAGCAGAAGTGTATAGGCACATGGATATACATGATAAAGAGATATATGCAAACCAAGTAAGTCACATAAGTAAAAAATACAACCATTATTTTGTTCAGTAATAGACTCAGTAATTAGTTTGATAATTAAGCTCAAGTTCCTTATCAAGTCCCCTTTCTAATAAGTAGTATAGCCTCATGTCTATGTTCACTGGGACTTGGCAAAAGATTATTTCTCCCCCAGATGAGGATTTACAGCACTAGGCTCTCAAAGGGCCTGATTTTAAAAAACATTTAAACAATTAAATTGGGTTTTACACATGTAAATGCACTTTACCCATGTAAGTGTACTTTTGAAAATTGCTACAATATATGCCATTGAATTGTCCATAGGATATTCATATGTAAGTGCACTTTACGCGCGTAAATAGCTTTTCAAAACTGCTATAATAGTATGTTACATTTACACATGTAACTTCTTTTAAAGTTACCTCTTTAGCTGTTGCACTCACCGTCAGCAGAACTCCCATGCGGTTCCATCTGGCCGGCAAAGCCTCCGTGTTCTGCCCAAGTCTCTGGCTGCAGCGGCCTGCCTTCCCGGTTCGACGCCACTCACACTCTCGGACGCCAGGGCCTCCTTGGCCTCGCCGGCGCATGGGACGCCGCCAGCTTCCGGCCCCGCCCGGGGTTCCCCCTAGGCGTGCGCACGCAGCACCAGCCACTATTTAAAGGGCCTACGGCGGGAAACCTGCGCCCGCCCTGGAGAATGACATCTTGGGCCTATTTAAGGCTCCCTCGGGCCATACCCAGACAGCTTGGCAACGAGTCTCCTGCATTGCTTCCTCTCGGGATCCTGCGCTTCTCGTGGGAAGTCCTTCTCGTGCGAAGTCCTTCTGTTCCAGTACCTGACTCCTGTTCCAGTGCCTGGTCCTTGTCCCCTGCTTCCTGCCTTTGAACCTTGGATCGGACTTCACCTCACCTGCTAGCCCCTAGCCCGTGGCCTTCAGTCTGTACTACTCCTGGCCAGCTGGCCACCTGCCATCTGACCTCGGTCAGACGCTCGCCTCTCTGGCTTGTTGCTGGCACCTGGACTCTGGCCTGACTTTGCCCTGCCAGCCTGCCATCTGTCCTCGAACCTTATGCCGATACATCTCCTTAGGTGCTCACCTAAGACCAGGCGGTCCCGGTACCCAAGGGCTCAACCTGTAGGGAACGTGGGCTGGTATTGGCGAAGCTCCAGCTGGCCCCTCTCTTCCTCCGGCCTCGCCTCCTCATGTTGGGGACATGCGGGGTTTTCCCTCTCAGGTAGCGTCAACCCCGACTCATGCTACGGGGTCCACAGTCCACGCCATGGTTCCTACAGATTGCCAAGCCCATGGTCCTGGCGGAGACCTCTGCTCTGCAGGCCATACCAGGCTTAACTCCAAAAAATACTAGAATAGCGGAAGGTGCTGGAGTCCCTCGCCTCGGCAGTGGAGCGGCTTGGTCAACATTTAGATTCTACCATTCACCTGGGTGCATCGGCTCCCACGGTTGCGGGCCTTCCTGTCACTTCGCTGACTACACGACCAATCCTGCCTCTCCCAGTGCCTCCACGTTTCGCCAGGGATCCCCAGCACTGCCGCGGCTTCTTCAACCAGTGCCACATGCACTTTTGTCTCCAGTCAGCACTCTTTCCTGATGACCTCACTAAGACCATGTATATCTTTTCCTTGTTGGATGGCAAGGCCCTGGCCTGGGCCTCTCCTCTCTCTGGGAGTGCGCCAACCCTGTGTTGCAAAACTTGCAGGAATTTCTGACACTGTTTCGTACAGTCTTCGACGATCCAGGACGCCAGTCTATCTCCAGTTCCTCATTACTGCAGCTACGCCAAAGCTCCCGGTCCCTAACGGACTATGTTATCGAGTTTCGCACCTTGGCGTTGGAACTTCACTGGGGCGAGGACTGCCTACGCTTGATCTTCTTGGACAGCCTGGCCCACCAGATTAAGGACAAGCTTGCGGCCCGTGAGCTACCCTCATCTCTTGACAACCTCATAGATCTAGCCGGCCACATAGATCGCAGATTCCAAGAGAGGACCTGGGAGCTACAAGTCTCTAAAAAACCTTCTCTAGCCCCCTGGAGGCTCCTACGTTCGCCCTCTCCCAAACAAACTGCTGGGGCTGGTAAGATTACCTCCGAAGAGCCCATGCAGTTGGGTCTAGGTCGATTGACCTCTGAGGAATGCCTCCGATGCCGGCACTCCAGACTTTGTCTGTACTGCGGAGAGGCAGGGCATCTCCTGGCTCAATGCCCTGTACGTCCGGGAAACGCTCGGGCCTAGGTCACGTTGGGGGACTATCCCTGAGCCTCACATCTCCTGATCCCCCACTCACTCTTCCGGTATCCCTAGTCTTAGACAAGTAGGATTTCCACGCCCTGGTCCTGGTGGACTCCGGCAATTTTATCCTCAAACAACTGGTCCAACACCTCCGGATCCCTACTTGCCTTGCTCCGGTGCCTCTCGTACTTTCCTCTATATCTGGGGAGCCCTTGCAGGGCAAAGTTACCCATACCACTGTTCCAGTCACACTCTGCACCGGTGCCCTTCACGTAGAGACGCTGGTTTTCCACGTCATCAACCGGGCTATCCATCCCCTGGTGCTCGGCTTGCTGTGGTTACGGAAGCATTCCCCGCAATTTGACTGGGCATCCCTGCAGTTAGCTCAATGGGGCCCCTCATGCCACACTTCTTGCCTGAAGTCGCCGACTCCCCAACGCTGCCTTTCCACGGCGCTGCTTCCTGCCGGATTGCCATCTCGCTATGCCTCCTACGTGGACGTCTTTTCCAAGCAAGGAGCTGATTTTCTGCCACTGCACCGCCAATACGACTGTGCCATCATCCTCCTGCCTAACACAGAACCTCCTCAGGGCCGGGTCTATCTCTCATTGAGACCAAGGCCATGTCAGAGTACATGCAGGAGAATTTGGCCAAGGGTTTCATTCATAAATCATCTTCCTCCGCGGGGGCTGGCTTCTTTTTTGTGGCCAAGAGATGGGTCACTCCGCCCCTGTATAGATTACCAGGGCTTGAACGCCATCACCCACAAGGATCGCTATCCCCTACCTCTTATTGTAGAGTTGTTCAACTGTCTGCAAGTAGTCTGGATCTTCTCCAAACTTGACCTTTGTGGGGCCTACCTCCTCATTCGTATTCGGGGAAGGCGACGAATGGAAGATGGCCTTCGATACTCGGGACGGGCACTACGAGTATTTAGTGATGCAATTCAGAATCTGCAATGCCCTGGCCGTCTTGTGCTTGCTGTACAGCACAAATGTGCTGTACAGCAAGTGTACAGCACATTTGTACACTTGCTGTACAAATGTGTCTATTTAGATGACATTTTAGTTTTTTCCAAGAATCTCCAGACCCATTGCCTGGACGTCACTCGGGTAACTCCAACGCCTCCGAGAACATAGTCTATTCGCCAAGCTGGAGAAATGCTCATTCGAGAAGGAAAGTCTACCCTTCCTAGGCTATATAGTCTCTTGGTACGGATTCTGGATGGATCCGGAGAAACTTAAGAGTATCTAAGATTGGCCCCAGCCTACGGGCCATACAACGATTTCTGGGCTTCGCGAACTATTTTCGTACCTCTATCCACAACTACTCCAAGTTAGTGGCCCCGCTCTCAACCCTGACTCGCAAGGGCGCAAATCCCAAGCAATGGCCTCCGGAAGCCGTAGTGGCTTTTCAACGCTTAAAGGCCACTTTCCTCCAGGAACCTTGTCTTCGGCATCCTGATCCACTAAATCCTTTCGTGGTCGAAGTTGATGCTTCCTCTGAGGGAATAGGGGCAGTACTCAGCCAGCATTCCGCCACCAGCACCCTCCACCTGTGCTCCTTTTATTCTAAACAGTTCTCTCCAGCAGAAGAAAACTATGGGATCAGCGATAAGGAGCTCCTGGCGATCAAGCTCACCTTCGAAGAATGGCGCCCCTGGCTCGAGGGGTCACAATACCCCATCACCGTATATACAGATCATAAGAATCTACAGTACCTGCAACAAGCCCAGCAGCTGAACCCTGTCAGGCCCGCTGGGCCCTATTCTTCACCCGCTTCGACTTCATAGTTCACTACCGTCCCGCAGCCAAGAATGTCAAGGTAGATGCCCTTTCACTGCTGAGGATGTCAACAAGCCTCCTCAACATATTATAGATCCGGCACGAGTCCTCCTTTCCGCCACCACTACCATACCTCTGGAGAAGACAGTGGTTCCTCTGGAGAAGACAGTGGTTCCTCATAGGCTCCGCAACAAAATTCTTCACTGGCCCATGATTCCCGCACCACGGGACACACCCTTGCCTCTGTTCTATGATTTTACAGGTGGCCTACGATACGGACGGATGTTAAGGGCTACGTAGATTCTTGCCAGGTCTGCGCCCAGCAGAAGCCCCTGATGGGTCCACCTCCGGGCTTGTTACAACCACTACCTGCTCCCACGGAACCATGGTCACATATAGCCACAGACATCATCGTGGAATTACCACCTTATGAAGACAAGACTATCATCTGGATAGTGGTTGACCGCTTCTCTAAAATGGCACACTTCATCGCCCTGGCCTGTCTTCCCACCGCTCCACAGTTGTCACAACCTTTCGTACAGCATGTCTTCCATCTCCATGGTCTCCCGAAACATGTGGTGTCCGACCACGGAACTCAATTTACAGCTAAATACTGGAGGGCCCTCTGCCAAAAATTCGACATCACCCTAGATTTCACTACAGCATTTCACCCGCAAGCCAATAGTCAGGCTGAAAGAACCAATCGGACTTTAAAGCAGTTCCTCCGCAGCTGCGCCAACCTCCAACAGAACGACTGGGCCTCTTTTCTCCCTTGGGCAGAGTTCGCATTGAACTCCCATTTCTCCGCGGCCACCAAATCCTCACCTTTTCAGCTGGTCTATGACAGACAACCTCTTCCCTCCATTGCCCATGTCTCTGATGGTACCCTCTCCAGCAACCCAGCTGACAGCTCAGGAACTACATTGTCTATGAGAGCGCATTCAACTCCTCCTCCTCCAGGAGGTCCGTCAAAAAGCCAAGAAGACAGCTGATGCCCACGGGAGGCCTGCCCCTCAGTTTAAACCTGGTGAGAAGGTTTGGCTCAGTACCCGCCATATCCGCTTCAAACTTCCAACCATGCGTTTAGCTCCATGCTATATTGGACCCTTCCATGTGCTCCATCGACTGGGTCCGTCACCTACCAGCTGCAGCTACCTCCATCCTTAAGGATCCACAATTCTTTCACTCCTCTCTCTTAAAACCTCTGGTGCTGTCTTGGCCATCGCGACCTCAACCTAAGCCTCAACCAGTAGCCGCTGAGGATGACTCCACTTACCAGATGCTCGAAATCTTGGACGTGAGGAAGAGAGGTCACAGGTGGGAATATCTTCTAGCCTGGGAGGGCTTTGGCCCTGAAGAGAATTCCTGGGAACCTGCTACCAATATACTTGATAAGGACTTGATCAGGCAGTTCCACTGCTCCCATCCAAGGAAGCCAAGGCCCCAGGGGGTGGGGCTCTAGAGAAGGGGGTACTGTTGCGCTCACCATTCGCGGAACCCCCATGTCGACTCCATCTGGCCGGCAACATCTCCGTGCCCTGTGAGTCTCTAGCTGCAGCGGCCTGCCTTCTCGGTTCCACTCCACTCGCACTCTCGGATGCCGGGGCCTCCTCAGCCTCGCCGGTGCATGGGATGCCGCCAGCTTCCAACCCCACCTGGGATTCCCCCTAGGTGCTGGCCGCTATTTAAAGGGCCTGCGGTGGGAAACCTGCGCCTGCCCAGGAGGATGATGTCATCATCTCGGGCCTATTTAAGGCTCCCTCGAGCCAGACCCAAACGGCTTGGCAATGAGTCTCCTGCGTTGCTTCCTCTCGGGATCCTGCACTTCTCGTGGAAGGACTTCTGTTCCAGTACCTGACTCCTGTTCCACAATAAAGCTCTGGAATTTGTTGCCAGAGGATGTGGTTAGTGCAGTTAGTGTAGCTGGTCCAGGGTTTGGCAAGATTTCCGAGCCAAAATCCTCTCTCTCTCTCTCTGGACAAGGCCACAAGTTAGTATAACCCATTTCTTTAGGAGGTTCACATGGAAGATTTAGGCCTTCATACCTTTATCCCGTTGGGCCATCACTGGAATATCTTCTCCACTACCTCATAAAGGCCTTGCCAGCAGGTAACTAATTTACTTTCTGAAGATGTAAGATGACGAGGACCCAGTCTCTGGGCACGAGGACCCATTGAACAGCGGATGAGTTATATTCCTGGACTTAGGCATCCTGGGCCATCTCCAAGCATAGTAGTGCAGCATCTCCCGTTCTTCTTAGTCTTTCCTGCATCTGGATAATAAATTTGACCAGGTTCTGTCCGGAGGTGAGGTGAGGTGAGGTGAGGTGAGGTGAGGTCCTCCTCCCAAGTCTCGAGCGGGTTACATATTTAGGATCCCTCTCAATCTTCTCCCATATAGTAATTCAAACAGCGAAAAGCCTGTTGCGGTCTGGGGGACTACCTCGATTACATATAATAAACTAGCCGTTAAGCCCATAACAACAGGCTACATTAACATTTTTTTTCTTCGGTCCATTTCCTTACCCCTCATTCTCTCCCCCTAGTCTCCTCCCCCTCCCCTCCCTCTAGTCTCCTCCCCCTCTACTCCCTCTAGTCTCCTCCCCCTCTAGTCTCCCTCTCCCCTCCCCCCCCCCTCCCCCTCTAGTCACCCTCCCCCCCCTCTAGTCACCCTCCCCTCCCCTCTCTCTCCTCCTCCTCTAGTCACCCTCCCCTCCCCCTCCTCCCCCTCTAGTCACCCTCCCCCCTCCCCCTCCTCCTCTAGTCACCCTCCCCTCCCCCTCCCTCTCCTCCCCCCCTAGTCACCCTCCCCCTCCTCCCCCCCTAGTCACCCACCCTCCCTCTCCTCCCCCTCTCCTCCTCCCCCCTAGTCACCCACCCTCCCCTCCCTCTCCTCCCCCTCTCTCCTCCCCCCTAGTCACCCACCCTCCCCCCCTCCCCTCCCCCCTAGTCACCCACCCTCCCCTCCCCCTCTAGTCACCCTCCCCTCCCCTAGTCACCCCCCCCTCCTCCCCTAGTCACCCTCCCCCTCCCTCTCCTCCCCCTCTCTCCTCCCCCCTAGTCACCCTCCCCCCTCCCTCCCTGTCCTCCCCTCTAGTTACCCCTCCCCTCCCTTCTCCTCCCCTCTAGTTACCCTCCCCTCCCTTCTCCTCCCTCTAGTCACCCTCCCCCTCTCCTCCCCTCCCCTCTAGTCACCCTCCCCTCTAGTCACCCTCCCCTCCCTCCCTCCCTCTCCTCTCTCCCCTCCCCCTCTAGTCACCTTCCCCCTCCCTCCCTCTCCTCTCTCTCCCCTCCCCCTCTAGTCACCCTCCCCTCCCCCCTCCCCTCCCCCTCTAGTCACCCTCCCCTTTCTCCTCCCCCTCTAGTCACCCTCCCCTCCCCCCTCTCTCCCCTCCCCCTCTAGTCACCCTCCCCTCCAGTCACCCTCCCCTCTCTCTCCTCCCCCTCTAGTCACCCTCCCCTCCCCCCTCTCTCCTCCCCCCTCTCTCCTTCCCCTCCCTCTAGTCCTCCTCCCCCTCCCTCTTCCCCTTCTAGTGTCCCTCCCCCTCCCGTCTCCCTCCCCTTCCCTCTTCCCCTTCTAGTGTCCCTCCCCCTCCCGTCTCCCTCCCCTTCCCTCTCTCCTCCCCCCAACTCTTCCCCTTCCCTCTCTCCTCCCACTCTTCCCTCTCTCCTCCCCCCACTCTTCCCCCTTCCCTCTCTCCTCCCCCCACTCTTCCCCCTTCCCTCTCTCCTCCCCCTCTTCCCTCTCTCCTCCCCCCACTCTTCCCCCTTCCCCCTCTTCCCCTTCCCCCTCTCTCCTCCCCCCACTCTTCCCCCTTCCCCCTCTTCCCCTTCCCCCTCTCTCCTCCCCCCACTCTTCCCCCTTCCCCCTCTCCTCCCCCCACTCTTCCCCCTTCCCCTCCCCCACACTCTCTCCCCCTTCCCCTCCCCCCTCACTCCTCTCTCTCCCCCTCTCAGCTCATTCACAACCCCTTCGGATGGCGCAGACAGAAGATCTCCGGGGGAGGTCCCTCCCTCCCTCCCTCGCGCTGCCGCTACTGCTCCTCGCCAGAGGCCCGTGCCGCCGCTGCTCCGCACCTGAGGTCCGTCCCTCCCTACCTCCCTCCCTCCCTCACGCGCGCCGCTACTGCTCCTCGCCACGCCAGAGATCCCTCCCTCCCTCGCGCGCGCCGCCGCTACTGCTCCTCGCCGCGCCATTTTTTTTTTTTACAGGCAAGCTCTGACCGACGTGCTGCCCGCGCATGTGCAGTAGAGTTGCTCTCTACTGCGCATTTGCAGCATGTTGGTCAAGCTTCATTTATCTAGTACATAGCTCAACAACAAATCCCAGTTGTTGCCATCTTCTACAATAAGCTTCTTCAGCATATGCTTGAGGGTTTTGTTAAAGTGTTCTACCAGCCCATTAGTTTGTGGATGGTAAATTGAAATCCACAGGGTTTTCATTTCCAGCAAGATGAAAACTTGCTTCATCACTCTGGACATAAGTGAGGTCCCTTGGTCAGTTAATATTTCCTTAGTCTCACCCAGGAGATCTCCACCAAGATCATCACTACCATTTGTTTCTTCATATTCCACAGGGGATACTCTCTGGATACCTGGTAGCATAGTCCAGGATGATTAAAATGTGTTTTTTCCCCTCGGCAGGACCTTTCCTGGTGTCTTACTATGTCCACAGCAATCCGTTTAAAGGGTGTTTCTATGATAGGCATTGGAACCAGGGAAGCTGCTCGAACCCGAGCAGGTTTAGTTAGCTGACACATAGGGGAGGACTGAAAATAGTCCTGGACTTGCCAGTATAAACAAGGGCAATAGAACTGGGCCAGGAATTTTTTTGCATTTACTCCTCCCCTCCGTGACCTCTAGGAAGTAGTTTTGGGCTAGTTGCAACATTTGTTGGCGATAAGGCTGGGGTGCCAAGAGTTGCTCACAAGTTTTGCCCTCTAGATTCCCTTTTGCTACTCGGTATACTAAGTCCCTGTTCAATATAAAGAAGGTGAGAGTTGTGTTACTACCATTAGCCCCAGGGACTAACTCTCCATTCTTGGGCAAGCTTAAAGTTACTCATCTTCTCTTTGGGCCTATCAAAAGTTACTGAGGTTTACCTCTCCCTCCCACTCTGGGAGGACAACTATGGGATCCTGAAGGATTTGGGGACCTTGCTTTAACTAAAAGCAGCCATCCATACTAGCCTCTAAGAGCTATGAATACTTATTTTTCTCTTACCAGCATTGTCTACAGTGTTTAGGTATTTTAGAATCTCTAATGTTTAAGTCTAGGTCTTCCAATGGGAAGACTTCCAGAAACTACGTTTCATCACTGTCAGAGCTAGTTGGACCAGTCGTAAGCTGGTTTCACAGAGTCTCAAAGTCTGGAAAATCATATCCCAATACAATGAGTTATGGAAACCAGCTTTCTTTTTTTTTTCACCTGCAATTCTTTGTTGAATATGTTTTCCATATTACAATAAAAAGAAAAATTTATATTACAGCAATCATAATTCTAGAAATTTACAGGAAAATCATACATAATGTCCTATATCATATAAGAGATAATAAAAGGGGGGGAGATTCTAGGAAATAACAGGAAAAATATATAAAAGTAAAGGACAAGGAGAGTTGCAATTCAATGATATTCTAGCCTAAGTTATTTCACCAAGCTAAGTAACTATCTCCCGCTCTGCAGCTGCCATTCTGCATTTTTATCTGATATAAAGTTCTCCATATGAGTGGGGTCAGAAAATAAAAACTTGTTTGATTGATAAGAAATATGGCATTTACAGGGAAATTTCAAAAAGAAAAAGGCTCCTAAAGCCAACACTTTACTTTTCAAAGATAGGGAATGTCTTCTATGAGCTTGGGTAGCTTGAGAGACATCAAGAAAAACATACACTTTCTGCCCACAAAAGAAATATCCTTATTTCTAAAATATTTTGCAAGAACTAAATCTTTATCTTGTTCAGCAAAAAAAGATACAATTAACATGGACCTATTAGTAATTACATCAAAAGATTCTTCCAAAAAAGTAGAAATACCAGGACTTTCAGCAGATACTTAATTTTTACTCTGATTATCATCCACTTTCCTATTACTAGGCAAATAAAATACTTTTGAAAAAGATGGCAAATTCTCTTCCTGAATAAAAAATGTTTAAAGAAAAATTTAGTTTAACATTTCCACTGCTGACAATCTATTATAATCTATTACAGCTCTCAGACTACCTGGAGGAACATAAAATCCTCTACCCTTTCCCAGTACGGCTTCCGTAAATCATCCAGTAGAGAAACCCTCCTCATCCCCCTATCAGACCACATCCTTATGGGTCTAGACAAAGGGCTTTCTTTCCTACTTGTCCTCCGAGACATCTCTGCAGCGTTCGACACCGTGAACCACACCATCCTTCTAAATCGCCTCTCAGACATCGGATTATCAGGACTCGCCCTCAGATGGTTCAACTCCTTCCTCAACAACAGAAGCTTCAAGGTTAGAATCAATAATAAAGAATCCCCAAATTTCAAATCAACTCTAGGCGTCCCCCAAGGCTCTTCTCTATCCCCTACCCTCTTCAATATCTACTTACTGCCCCTCTGACAGCTGCTCACAAACCTAAACTTAATACACAACCTCTATGCAGATGACGTTCAGATCTTGATCCCCATAAAAGAATCCCTCCCAAAAACACTTACCTACTGGGAAAATTGCCTTAAGTCCATTAACCGCCTCCTCACCAGCCTGAACCTGGTTCTCAATGCAGCCAAGACAGAAATCCTTCTTATCTCCCCTGTAATGATCAGACATTCCCCAACTCCCAGATCACTCAAGTAAGAGACTTAGGAGTAATCCTTGATAACCATCTGAATTTAAAGAAATCAATCAACAATATCATTAAGGACTGTTTCTATAAGCTTCAAGTTCTGAAAAGACTCAAACCCCTTCTTCACTTCCAGGACTTCAGAACTGTCCTCCAGTCAACGCTTTTCTCTAAAACTGACTACTGCAATGCTGTACTCTTGGGGCTCCCCATCTCCGCCACCAAACCACTACAGATGCTCCAGAACGCAGCAGCTAGAATCTTAACCAACACCAACCGGGGAGCTCATATCACCCCCATACTCCAAAACCTGCACTGGCTGCCAATAAAATACAGAATCTTGCATAAGGCACTCACCATAATCCACAAAACCATCCACAATCAACTACCACTAGACCTTCAGATCCCTTTCAAACTCTACTCATCCGCAAGACCCATCAGAGAAGCTTACAAAGGAACCCTACAAGTCCCACCAACTAAATCCACGCGCCTAACTTCCACCACAGCAGGCCCCGTCATTTGGAACAACTTGCTGACTGACCAAAGATTGGAACCCTGCCTTCTAACCTTCCAAAGAAAACTTAAGACTTGGCTTTTCCTCCAAGCCTTCCCCTAATTTCTAAAATGTCAAACCAGACTCAGCCCTACTGACTAGACTCTCGGACCAGTCCCAGTATTTTCATATGTATTTAACTTCTAGTTTTTTGCTGTCTTTCTACTTCCCGGCTACTCTAGCCCCCAAGATCAATCTCCTTGTTATTTGTAACTTTGCTTTGGCCTTCTTGTTATATGGTTATTTAGAAACATAGAAACATAGAAACATAGAAATGACGGCAGAAGAAGACCAAACGGCCCATCCAGTCTGCCCAGCAAGCTTCACATTTTTTTCTCATACTTATCTGTTTCTCTTAGCTCTTTGGTTCTATTTCCCTTCCACCCCCACCATTAATGTAGAGAGCAGTGATGGAGCTGCAACCAAGTAAAATATCAAGCTTGATTAGTTAGGGGTAGTAGGGGTAGTAACCGCCGCAATAAGCAAGCTACACCCATGTTTATTTGTTTTACCCAGACTGTGTTATTCAGCCCTTATTGGTTGTTTTTCTTCTCCCCTGCCGTTGAAGCAGGGAGCTATGCTGGATATGCGTGTAGTATCAGTTTTTCTTCTCCCCTGCCGTTGAAGCAGGATATGCATTGAAAGTGAAGTATCAGGCTTATTTGGTTTGGGGTAGTAACCGCCGTAACAAGCCAGCTACTCCCCGCTTTGTGAGTGCAAATCCTTTTTTCTTCTCCCCTGCCGTTGAAGCAGAGAGCTATGCTGGATATGCGTGAAGTATCAGTTTTTCTTCTCCCCTGCCGTTGAAGCAGAGAGCTATGTGTGAAGTATCAGTTTTTCTTCTCCCCTGCCGTTGAAGCAGAGAGCTATGCTGGATATGTATTGAAAGTGAAGTATCAGGCTTATTTGGTTTGGGGTAGTAACCGCCGTAACAAGCCAGCTACTCCCCACTTTGTGAGTGCGAATCCTTTTTTCCACATTTCCTCTTGCTGTTGTAGCTTAGAGTGATGTTGGAGTCACAGTAACCATGTGTATGTTTATTGAATAAGGGTATTATCTCCAGGCAGTAGCCGTCATTCTGGCGAGCCACCCACTCTTTATTGACGGCCTCTTGATTTTATGGATCCACAGTGTTTATCCCACGCCCCTTTGAAGTCCTTCACAGTTCTGGTCTTCACCACTTCCTTCGGAAGGGCATTCCAGGCATCCACCACCCTCTCCGTGAAGAAATACTTCCTGACATTGGTTCTGAATCTTCCTCCCTGGAGCTTCAAATCGTGACCCCTGGTTCTGCTGATTTTTTTCCTATGGAAAAGGTTTGTCGTTGTCATTGGATCATTAAAACCTTTCAAGTATCTGAAAGTCTGTATCATATCACCTCTGCTCCTCCTTTCCTCCAGGGTGTACATATTTAGATTCTTCAATCTCTCCTCATAAGTCATTTGATGAAGACCTTCCACCTTTTTGGTCACCCTTCTCTGGACCGCCTCCATCTTGTCTCTGTCTCTTCGGAGATACGGTCTCCAGAACTGAACACAATACTCCAGGTGAGGTCTCACCAAGGACCTGTACAAGGGGATAATCACTTCCCTTTTCTTACTCGATATTCCTCTCTCTATGCAGCCCAGCATTCTTCTGGCTTTAGCTATCGCCTTGTCACATTGTTTCGCCGACTTCAGATCATTAGACACCATCACCCCAAGGTCTCTCTCCTGCTCCGTGCACATCAGCCTTTCTCCCCCCATCGAATACAGTTCATTCGGATTTCCACTCCCCATATGCATGACTTTGCACTTCTTGGCATTGAATGTCAGCTGCCATGTCTTCGACCACTCTTCCATCTTCCTTAAATCCCGTCTCATTCTCTCCACTCCTTCCGGCGTGTCACTCTGTTGCAGATCTTAGTGTCATCCGCAAAAAGACATACCTTACCTTCTATCCCTTCCGCAATGTCGCTCACAAAGATATTGAAAAGGACCGGTCCCAACACCGATCCCTGCGGTACACCGCTTAAAACCCGCTCTCTCTTCAGAGAGAGTTCCATTTACCATCACACATTGTCTTCTGTCCGTCAACCAGTTTGCAATCCAGGCCACCACCTCGGCACTCACTCCTAAGCTTCTCATTTTATTCACCAGTCTCCTGTGCGGGACAGTGTCAAAAGCTTTGCTGAAATCCAAGTAGATGACATCGAGTGCTCTTCCTCGATCCAATTCCTTGGTTACCCAGTCAAAAAAGTCAATCAGATTTGTCTGACAGGATCTTCCAATGGTGAATCCATGCTGCCTCTGGTCCAGCAATTCTCCCGACTGTAGATAGTTCACTATTCTCTCTTTCAACAGTGACTCCATTACTTTTCCCACCACCGAAGTGAGGCTAACCGGTCTGTAGTTACCAGCCTCTTCTCTGTTCCCACTCTTGTGAAGCGGGACCACCACCACTCTCCTCCAATCATTCGGCACCACTCCCGTTTCTAGGGATCTATTGAATAGGTCACACAGCGGACCTGCCAGCACATCTGAGCTCCCTCAGTATTCTGGGATGAACTTCATCAGGCCCCATGGCTTTGTCCACTTTCAGTTTCACCAGCTCTTCCCATACATTTTCTACTGTAAATGGAGTTACATCTACTCCATTCCCCTCCAGTTTCTTGTTAACTAGTGTCGGTCCTTCTCCAGGGTCCTCTTTAGTGAACACAGAACTGAAGTATTCATTTAATATTTCTGCCATTTCTTCGTCTCTCTCCACGCATTGATCCTTTCCACCTTTCAATTTCACTATACCATTTTGAACTTTTCTCTTTTCACTGATATATCTGAAAAATGTTTTGTTACCACTCTTTACCTCTTTGGCAATCCTCTCTTCCGCTTGACTTTTTGCCATCTTGATTAATTTTCTTCGTCTCCCTCAGTTCTACCAGATATTCTTCTTTGTGTTCCTCCTTTTGGGATCTTTTATATTTCTTGAATGCTGTTCTTTTAGCCTTTATTTTGTCAGCCACCTCCTTTGAGAACCAGATAGGTTTCATTTTTCTTTTGCTTTTCTTTACTTTTCTAACATATAGATTAGTTGCCTTGGTGATTGCTCCTTTTAGATTGGTCCACTGTTGATCCACATCTCTCTCGTTTTCCCAGCCTTTTAGTTCTTCCTCCAGGTACTTCCCCATTTCATCAAAGTCTGTGTTTTTGAACATCAAAACTTGGGTTTTTGTGCTTCTTTTTTGTGTCCTTTTTGTGATATTAAACCATACCGTTTGATGATCACTGGTGCTGAGGTGGGCACCCACCTGGACGTCTGAGACATTATCTCCATTAGTGAGCACTAAGTCGAGTATAGCTCCTTCTCTCGTGGGTTCCATTACCATTTGTTTGAATAAAGCTACTTGCAGGGCATCTACTATTTCTCTACTATTTTTAGATTCTGCAGATGGGATTCTCCAGTCTACATCTGGCATATTAAAGTCTCCAACGATCACCACTTCTCCTTTCTTTGCTATCCTGTGGATGTCTTCAATCAGATCTCTGTCCAGCTCTTCCTTTTGGTTTGGAGGCCTGTTAACCACTCCAATAAAAATGGATGCCCCATCTTTTTTTAAGTCTGCCCATTTAGTTAGACCTTAAGTTCCATGTAAACCGGTTTGATATGAATCTTTTTCATGAAGGTCGGAATAGAAAAATGTTAAATAAATAAATTAAATAAATAAATAAGGAAAGTTTACAAAGTGCAAATTCCTAGCTCTCATTAGATTTTCTAATGATTCCACTTCTTTATGTATAGATAAAGCTATCTTTATTGTGAGCTAGTTCCACATTTTGCAAAACGGAGACTTAAGATTTCAAAATAGATACAGCCTTTCCCATTTCTTCCTCTTCCCTTGAAGATCTAATAAAGATCTAGTTTCAGACACTAATAAGGTTTGCTGCTGAATTGCTAAAGACATATTCTTGTTAACCTTAGCTATTAGCCTCTCCTCAAGTCAGTGAGGGTCACATTAACAGGTTCTGAAATTTTGTCAGCATTAGTAATAAATTCAACAGGCAAATATTGACTATTCACTGATCCAGATGTTAAAGTCTCGGGTACTGCTACTGAGAGAGCCTGCTGGCCTCCCTCAGAACATTCAGTCCCACCAGAAAATTCCAGTGACTAACTTCTGTTCACAGAGCAGAGCACCCTAAGGTTGTGGAGGTAGTCGGCTGATGCCAGGACTCCAAAGAAACTCCAGAGGAGTTTACACTGCAGTCACTCAAAGGCATCAAATTACTTCTTAAGAGGTGATCATACATCGGACCACAAATCACAACTGGAGCAGGAGATTAAGTTGCCGGTTTATATTTCCTTTTCTTTCCATATGGGCAGGCAAACAAAGTCACTCATGGCTTTGATTGCGTGTCACACTGCCTTCGGTTTTTCAGAAGGCAGTCTGCCTTCAAGGATGACTTCAGCACCGGGTTCATGACAGGAAGGGAAGGCTCTCTCCGGGCACCAGGTGTTTCGACTCCCACTGCTGACTGAGGATCCCTCCAGCTCTCCTCAGCAAGAACGCCTGTCTCTTGCTGCAGTGCCTTCATTTTTGAGAAGGCAGTCAGCCCTCAAGGATGATGTCAGCGCTGGGTTCAGAACGGGGAGGGGCAGTTCACCATTGGCACCAGCTGTTTCCACTCCCGCTGTCCACAGAGGATCCCTCCAGCTGTCCTCAGCAGGAACTCCTCGGGAGCCAGCTTTCTCAACTTGTCTTCATCAAGACCTTGCTGGTCAGGTACGGTCATTGGTCTCAATGAATGCAGGTAAGGGTTACTGTCTTCTCATAGTCAATCAGTATTTTCTTGACCAGTTCCCTCCAAATAAAAGGTTTGTGCTTCCAGAGTCCACCAAGGCCTGGGTGAGAAGCCATCCAGCTCTACTGAAACCACAAAAGTTGAAAAGCCCACGGAGGAAATGGCCACAAAATTTCTGAAATGTGGGGTCCATAGGTTCACACCCCCACACGGAGACAGTCATGGGCAAAGTGACCCCTCTCTCCACAGTAGAGTGGCAGCCCTGGGTCTTTTGAACAAGGTAAGGAATTGGACCTTTCCTGCTCTGAAGTCAGTCATGGAGTTCTTACTTTCAGACTTTGGCACACAGTGCTCTGCAAGGGCTGCCTCTCTGGCAGTCGCAATTCTGGCATTGACTGGGCCTGGTAAAGGATGTCAACTACTTCCAGGGCAGTTTCCAGAGTGAGCTTCTGGTGCAGACATAACCCCTTTCACATAGGCCAGTCCAGCCTGTCCAGAACTGCTCTAAGAGAAAGTAAATGTTGCTTACCTGTAACAGATGTTCTCACAGGACAGCAGGATGTTAGTCCTCACATATGGGTGACATCATCAGGATGGAGCCCAATCACGGAAAACTTCTGTCAAAGTTTCCAGAACTTTGACTGGCCCCTACTGGGCATTGCCCAGCATGGAACTAATCCTGCAGCCAGCAGGGGTCCCCCCTTCAGTCTTATTTGAAAGCTATAGGCAGTGCCGAAAAATAAAATAATAAAACATTATGAACCCAACACCGCAGGGCGGCGGGCGGATTTCATGAGGACTAACATCCTGCTGTCCTGTGAGAACACCTGTTACAGGTAAGCAACATTTACTTTCTCACAGGACAAGCAGCATGGTAGTCCTCACATATGGGTGAGTACCCGAGCTGAGGATGTCGAACATGCACCAAATGTACCCAAAGGCGTGCAACAGGCACAACAACTGGGGTGGAATTTGGTAGAGGGCATCCTGAATCCACCAGGCAGGCAGAAGGGTGTTGGTACGTTACGTTGTAAGAGGTTACAAAGGACAGACTGGCCGAAGATGGAATCTTGTCTTCCAGCTTTGTCCAAGCAATAGTGAGCTGCAAAGGTGTGGAGGCAGCCCTGCAACTGTCAGGAAGCGGCACCGATCGTAGGTGTGCTACTGAAGTCACCATGGCCCTCACAGAGTGTTCTTTAACAGTCTTGAAATGGAATGCCCGCTTTCTGATAGCAGAAGGATATGCAGTCTGCCAACCAGGAGGAGAGAGTCTGCTTACCCACAGGCTTCCCCAATTTGTTAGGGTGGAAAGAGACGAAGAATTGAGTGCTTCCCTGTGGGCAGCTGTACGGTCTATGTAGCATGCTAGAGCCCGTTTACAGTCAAGGGTATGCAGAGCCTGTTCTCCTGGATTGGCATGGGGCCTGGGAAAAAAGGTAGGTAGTATGATGGATTGATTGAGATGAAAATCCGAAACTTAGGTAAGAATTTCGGGTGAGTGCAGAGTACCGCCCGGTCCTGCAGAAGTTTAGTGTAGGGCAGATAGGTAACTAGAGCCTGCAATTCACTAACTCTGCAAGTTGAAGTGATTGCCAAAAGGAAAATCATTTTCCATGTGAGATATCGAAGTTCACAAGAGTGAAGAGGCTTGAATGGTGGTTTCATGAGCCGACCCAGAACCAGATTAAGGTACCAAGAAGGGGCCGGAGGACGTAGCGGAGGCTTGATGTGGAGAAAGCCCTTCAAAAAACGTGTTACAAGGGGTTGAACTGATGTAGGGACATCCCCGACACCGTTTATCGAAGGCGGCTTACCGCACTGACATGCATTCTGATGGAAGAAGTCTTTAGACCTGACTCAGATAGATTTATTTTATTTATTTAAATACTTTTCTATACCGAAGATCATGTACAAGTACATATCGGTTCGGTTTTATAGTGAACCAACATTTGGAAATTACATCAAACAATATGAACTTAATTTAACAAAAAATTGTACAGCAAACTATGTGAACATAATTAACAAAATTGTACGCGAATAGAATTATAGTTGAACAAGCATAACGAGTGGAATATGGGGAAAATCAAAAAAGGAAAAACAGGATAGTCAGCACAGGGAGTACATTATAAAGGTTACGGGGAATTTCGATCAGTTAGACACGTTTGAACCTAAGTTCTATAAAGTAGGGTCAGGTAGGGACTTTAAGTAAATGCTCTTGAGAAGAGCCAGGTTTTCAGTTTTTTTTTTGAACGTCCGCAGGCAGGTGTTCTGTCGAGTTCCGAGGGCAGATTGTTCCATTGTAATGGTCCAGCAATAGAGAATGCTCGTTTCTTGAGAGCTGACTTGGCGGGGGGGAACATAGAGGGTACCTAGGTCTGTTGTTCTCATTGGTCTGGAGGTTGAGTGATGTTGCAGAGGGAAGGATAGTTCTAGGGAGGTTTAGAGAGTATAGATAGATGGCCAGAGACAGTCCAGAAACTTCGGAATTGGACAGGAAACGGGGTCAAGGGACTGAGAAGAGCACCATGACGTGAACCTTTTCCATTTGTAAGAGTATGCTTTTCTCATGGAAGGTTTTCTGTGAAGCAATCAGACACGGGAAACTGGGTCAGAAAGGTTAAGTGGCTAAAGGATTAACTTTTCAACATCCATGCCGTCAGGGACAGGCTTGAAGATTGGGATGGCGTAGGCACCCGTTGTTTTGAGTGATCAGAAGCAGGTCCTTTCCCAAGGGAATGTGCCTGCAGATGGAGAGATCCTGAAGTATTGGAAACCACACTTGGCGTGGCCAGTGGGGTGCTATCAGGATCATGGTTCCCTTGTCCTGACGTAACTTCACGAGAGTCTTCGAGAGAAGAGGAAGTGGAGGGAATGCGTAGAGCACACCGGTTGCCCATAAGAGGGAGAATGCATCTCTGGGTTGAGAGAGTTTGCTGCGAATGAGAGAGAAGTAGTTTCTCCACTTTGCTGTTTTGTGGGGACGCAAAGAAGGTCTAGCAGAGGATATCCCCATTGTTGGAAGATGGAGTTCGCTACCGAGGGGTTTGAGAGACCACTCGTGCGGTTCAGACGTGATTCAGCTTGTCTGCCAGCACACTTGTCCACTCCCGGCAACCAGGTGGCCTTGAGGTACATCAAATGGGAGAGCGCTTCCACCCAAATCTGCGCAGCTTCCTGACACAGAAGGAGGAGCCCATGCCTCCCTTCTTGTTGATGTACCACATGGCCACCTGGTTGTCCGTCTGAATCAGGATGACTTGATTGAGGGGCGATCCTGAATGCCCTGAGAGCATATCTGATTGCTCGAAGTTCCAGGAAATTTATTTGGTGTTTGACTTCCTCTAGAGACCAAGATCCTTGTGTCTGCAATCAGCCACGTGGGCTCTCCAACCGAGGTTGGAAGCGTCGGTGGCGAGAGTGATTTGAGGGTCTGGAGCCTGGAAGGGCAAGCCCTGGAGGTGATTGATCTGATTTTTTCCACCAGGCGAGGACAGACTGAGTGAGTCGGTGACGTGGACAACGGTCAACAGGGGCTTAATGGATTGAGCCATTGAGACCTCAGAGTCCAGTGCATGAGTCTCATGGCCAAGCGGGCCATTGGTGTGACATGGACTGAGGACGCCATGTGTCCCAGGACGAGAAGAAATTGGCATGCAGTCACGGAGTGCTGAGAACTGCAGCTGGTGAGAAAGACGCAAGAGTCAGTGCTCGTTGTCGAGGCAGGAAAGCCTTTGCCTGTAAGGTGTCCAAGTCTGCCCCAATGAACAACAAGGTTTGAGATGGGACTAAGTAGCATTTGTCATAGTTGACTAGAAATCCTAATGAAATTAGAGTATGTAAGGTTAGATTGAGGGACGACAGAGCAGCTTGCTGAGTGGGAGCCCTGATTAACCACTCGTCCAGGTAGGGGTAAACGTGAACACCTTGGGTTCTGAGGAAGGCCGCGACGACTACGAGGCATTTTGTAAAGACTCGTGCCCCAGACGCTAGGCCGAATGGAAGCATTCGATATTGATAGTGCTTGGGGCCTACTAGAAACCTCAGGTATTTGTGATGAGCTAGAGTTATCGTAATGGAGTGTATGCGTCCTGGAGGTCCAGAGAGCCAGAGCCAGTCTCCTCTTTGTAGAAGATGAAGAAGCGAGCCCAAAGTGACCATCTTGAACTTTTTCTCGCTGGAGGTACTTGTTGAGGGCACGTAGGTCCAGAATAGGACGACGCCTCCCGATTTTTGGGGATTAGAAAGTACCGGTAATAGAACCCTAGGCCGTGCTGAGAGTATGGTTCTATTGCTTTGGACTGGAGAAGGAGGGAGCCCTCTTGATCCAGAAGAATGGAGGGATCGGGATGTTCTCCACATCGATAGAGGTGGGGAGTCCGTTGGCACAGAGAGAAAGTTTCAGATGGTAACCCTGAGCATTATTGCCAATACCCATTGGTCGGAGGCGATTGAGTGCCATATGTTTGGAAGTGGCACAATCGACCTCCCACTGGTATGTGAGGCAGAGAATCTGGCTGCTGCTCTCTAGGTGGAAGTCAAAAACCTGAAGCAGGCCCTGGTTTGAGGAGCTGCTTCTGGCTTTGCTTACGTGTTTTGATGAGACTGCGTTTTTTTTGATAAGGTCTCGTGGCACAGTATCTGGTGGTGCGGGTAAGAATTCTTTGGCGGAAGAAGGATTTCTTAGTCCTTTCTGAAGAGCTGTTTTGAAGAGAATTCAGAATGCATCAGAGCTAGCTGTCTTAGGGTCTCATATGGTCCTTTAGTTCCGCCACCGTCCGTTGAATCTGTTCGCCAAACAGATTATCTCTCCGACACAAGGCAGGTCGGATAACCTGTCGTATGTACTTCTGGGCGAAGGTCAGAAGACTTGAGCCCGTCACCGTCTCGCCGATAGCAGCTGCAGATACTCCTAGTAGAGGTATCAAATATGTCATTAAGATGTTCTGATCTCATGTTTGCCTGCCTCAAAACCCTGTTTACCTAGGGTTTGGTAATTGTTCTTGAAATAGCTGAGGCAGGGAGTCCGAGAAGTCCTGTATCTGCTTAAAATGACCCTGTTTATATTGGGTCATATAAGCTGATAGTGGCAATTTGGGATATGAGCATTGACCCTTGGAAGACGAGGCGACCATGGTATCTAGGAACTGCTGTTCCTTGCCAGGATTAACAGAAGAGTGAGGCTTTGACCTCTTGCTCTCTTCTGTCAGACTCCACCATGACAGAGTGGTTGATCCAGTTGTGATTTCTGAAAACCTGGAGCTGACTGCACCAAATAGATAATGTCAGCTTTTATGTGTACTGGAGCAATGGAGCCAGGATGTTCCCAGTTCTTCTTAAGGAGATCCAAAAGAACCTGATGGATGGGAATAGAGGCGATTACCTTGGGAGCATCCAGGAATTGGAGCAACTCCATCATCTGATGCCTATCATCCTGTTCAGTCTGTAATTGGGAAAGGGAACCAATTCAGGCATGTTCCTTCCAAGGTTTATGAAGGAGAGGTCCTCTGAAGGAGAATGCTTCCTACTTTCAGTGGGTGAAGGTGGTGAAGGTAAATCATTGGTGTCTGTCGAGGAATTAATCAGCCCAGGTATCATAAGGATCAGCACGTGTCCCTCTAGGAACTAGAGGGGGACAGAGTGGTGGAATACCTGAAGGTCCCGGTCTAGGCTCCGAAGGAATCGGAGGAATTATCGGAGGCAACCGATGAAGGCATCGGAGGCACCGGCGCAGGCATCGAGGGCATTGATGGATGGCTCGGTGGCGCTGATGGACATATCGGCACCGATGGTTGGATCGGTGGCGAGGGACGTATCAGCATTGATGGCTGAGGCAGAACTCCCGATGGAGGGATGTGGAACGGTGTTTTCTTCTCCCGATGACACTCTAAGTGGGGAGGGCACCGGAGCCAGAGACCCGGGATCCATTGGTGGAAAAGAGGCCATAAGCGCTTCCATCCTGGAGAGCAGCGGTGCCAGCGCTGCTGGAATCGGGTCGATGATCGGTTCCGCAAGCAGTGCCAGTGTCTGTGCCGGAGGAACCTGAAATCGTTGCAATCGCCTGGTCGATGGCCTCCTGAACCATCCGGTCCAGTTTTTCCTCGGAGACCTGGAGCAAGCAGCCCCGGCTCCGGAACAGAAGAGGGAGGCAGAGGCATACCGGAGGGGACCACCGTTAAAAGCGGAGTCGCGGCTCCCGATCCCCTGTCGGGTAAGGGTTGCCTCGGTGACCCGTTGCAGAAAACTGTCGGTGTCTTTTCTGGACGGGGTTTCTTTCGACAGCGGCTCAGACGATGGCGAGGTTGATGATTTTGCTCCCTCGATGGTGATGTTTGTCCCTGTGATCTCCTCGGTCCTGAGGAGGAGTAGAGGTTGTCGATGGCCGAGAAATCATCGATGCCGGGCGGGTCACCAGCCGGTGGTCGATGCTGGCGCGAAGTTGACGGTGCCAGCTCTGAAGATGTCGATGCAATGGACGGAGTCGGGGTTTGAGTAAGGAAGAGAAGTTCCATCTTCTCCATTCTGGCCTTGCGACCCTTTGGTGTCATTAGGGCACATTTGGTGCAGGTCAAGACATCGTGCTAATGCCCTAGACACATTACACAGACTTTATGGGGGGTCCTGTGATAGACATGGTGACACAAAGCGGTCTATGTGAGGGTAACCCCCAACATTGAAATATTGAGTCCGCTACTGTGGGGTTGAGGGACCACTCGTGTGGTTGAAAGGTGCGACTCAGCTTGTCTGCCAACACATTGTCCACTCCCGGCAAGTAGGGTGGCCTTGAGGTACAGCGAATGGGAAAGGGCCTCCGCCCATATCTGTGCAGATTCCTGACACAGGAAGTAGGAGCCCGTTTCTCCTTGTTTGTTGATGTACCACCTGGTTGTCTGTCTGAATCAGGATGACCTGGTTGGAAAGGCGATCCTGAAACACCCTGAGAGCATATCGGATTGCTCGTAGTTCCAGGAAATTTATTTGGTGTTTGGCTTCCTCTGGAGACCAGGTGCCTTGAGTTTGCAGATTGGCAACATATGCTCCCCAGCCGAGGTTGACGCATCAGTTGTAAGGGTTATTTGAGGATCTGGAGCCTGGAAAGGAAGGCCTTGGAGGAGATTGGACTGATTTTTCCACCAAGCCAGGGACAGGCAAAGCAG